>NC_061122.1:187948661-188091493 GCF_002878395.1 Capsicum annuum
TTTCAAGTAACTAAGTTATCAATCAAACCACATTCAAAACAAAAAATCTCCTTTAAAGTACCCACACTTAACCATTTTCAAGTAACTAAGTCACCAACCAAACCACATTCAAAACAAAAAATCCCCTTTAAAGTCCCTACACTTAACCATTTTAAAGTTACTAAGTCACCAACCAAACCACATTCAAAAAAACAAAAAATCCCCTTTAAAGTAACTATACTTAACCATTGTCAAGTAACTAAGTCACAAACCAAACCACATTCAAAACAAAAAATCTCTTTTAAAGTACCTACACTTAACTATTTTTAAGTAACTAAGTCACCATTCAAACCACATTCAAATTAAAAAAACTCCTTTAAAGTCCCTATACCTAACCATTTTCTGGTAACTAAGTCACCAACCAAACCACATTCAAAATAAAAAATCCCCTTTAAAGTCCCTACAATTAACCATTTTCAAGTAACTAAGTCACCAGCCAAACGACATTCAAAACCAAAAATCCCCTTTAAAGTCCCTAGACTTAACCATTTTTAAATGACTAAGTATAAAAAAAAAACCACATTCAAAACAAAAAATATCCTTTAAAGTTCCTACACTTAATCATTTTCAAGTAATTAAGTCACGTACCAATCCACATTCAATACAAAAAATCCCCTTTAAAGTACCTACACTTAACCATTTTCAAGTGACTAAGTATCAATACCAAACCACATTCAAAACAAAAATTCCACTTTAAAGTACCTACACTTAACCATTTCAAGCGACTAAGTATCAAAACCAAACCACATTCAAAACAAAAAACTACCTTTAAAGTACCTACACTTAACCATTTTCAAGTAACTATGTCACCAACCAAACCATATTCAAGACAAAAAATTTCCTTTAAAGTACCTACACTTAACCATTTTCAAGTGACTAAGAATCAAAACCAAACCACATTCAAAATGAAGAATCCCCTTTAAAGTACCTACCCTTAACCATTTTCAAGTGTCTAAGTATCAAAACCAAACCACATTCTAAACAAAAAATCCCCTTTAAAGTCCCTACACTTAACCATTTTCAAGTAATTAAGTCACCTACCAAACCACAATGGTTAAGTGTAGGTACTTTAAATGTCAAGACTAACCAAAATTTAGATAATTCAAACTCCAATTTGTAAACTTTAGCTAAAATCTAACTCAAAGATACTAAATTAGGAGCAAAAGAATAATTTTTAACCTGTCTTTCAAAATAAAAATATTTAATAAATAGTATCCAAGCAGACAAATAATTTGCAGCCGATAACACCTTCAATCCAACTAAACCCATATGAACAACAACAAGCAAAATCACAAAAGGAAATCAAGAATCTAAAAAAATCATAACTAAAGATTCCAACTTTAATAGATTTCTACCATGTATAACTTTAACCAATATCAAATACAACTAGCTAACCTTAAAAGCAAATCAAAATCTCAAACGTTGACTGCTAAAGTTTCCAACATTGACAAATTTCGACCAATAATAACTTCAATCCAACCAAAAAAAAATAATCAAGAACCTAAAAAAATCATGAAAAAATATTTCATCTTTGAGTGATTTGGCAAAACTCATATAAAAAACAACAAGCTAAAGTGTTAAACCATGAAAGTAAACAAGAATCTCAACAAATCACTACTAGAGATTCCAACTTTGAGGAATTCCAACCAATATTAACTTCAACACCCCAAAACCCATATCAAAAGCTACCATAAAAGCAAATCAACAACCTCAAAATTTTGGAGCTAAAGATTCAAAAGACTTAAATTTTAAGGGATTTCTACCATGAATAGCTTCAATCAAGAGAAACTCATATCTAAAACAACAAGCTAAACCATAAAAGAAATTCAAGAATCTCAGAAAATAAAAAAAGTGACACAAAAATAGCTTCATACACGAACTGTCGTCGCCAGAGTAGAGCGGGAGCAATCGTCGGAGTAACCTAGCCAGAGTAGATCGCGATGTGTGTGTGTTGGTGGGTGGGTGTGTAGCTGAGATCACGGTTTAATTAGGTTGGCTGTGTGTGTGTTTTGATCTTTTATCGTTTTTGTCGGGTCGGGTCGGGTCGGGTTAATGGAACTTATTTTCTAAAAAGATTATTTTAAAACCGACCACATGTAGTCAGTTTTCAACTAATTTTAAAAACAATTAAGTTCCATTGATATTAAATTAATGTTTAACAAACTACAATTAATAAATTAAAATGAAGTAATGAATTCTGATTGATTTTTACCAAAATAATTTTTTTAATAAATTTTATAATATTTATAAAAACATCCAAATCATTTAATACAGCGCAAATATATTTAAATTCGATAATTAGTTATTTAATCATCACATTAACACGAGTAGTATATTTTCTCAATCGTATAATAATATCAATGAATTTTTCCAATTAAGATAAATTTTTAGTTAATTAGCTTTTAAATATGATATTATATATATATATATACACACCTCATAATACAACATGTTAATCGGATAAATTATCAATTACTTATCTTACATTATTACAACTTCAACAATATATGCGTATCTACATTGACACAAAATAGTACATCTATTTTATCAATAATATGATATCAATGTATCATTCAAAATATTTTGATATATAGATTCAGTTATCTAACTTTTCATTACTACATACGCCACTACACGAGACATACGTATATATACCTATATTCAATTATCTATATCAGCTTTTAAATACGTACTATAAATATCACATACACGATTTTACTACCCCATAATAATATACAACGTATATCACAAATACTCAGAAACAAAACTTGTAAGCAAAAAAACTCTAATTCACCGCCAAAATTTGCCAGTCATTCAAAATTCGAAATTCAAAGCAAATGGTAAGTATATGTCAGTTTCAAGATTTAATTTTCGGTATCCTCCTCCCCCCCTAGTTATACTGCGTAATACTTGTCTTACATTATTACAACTTCAACAACATACGTGTGTCTACATCGACATAAAATAGTATATATATTTCCTCAATAGTATGATATATATCAATGAATCATTCAAAATATTTTCATATATAGATTCAGTTATCTAGCTTTAATTTCGATTGCTGCATACGTCACTACATGAGATATACGTATATATACATATATTCAATTGTCTATCAGTTTTCAAATACGTACTATAAATATCACATAGATGATTTTACTACCCCATAATAATATACAACGTATATCACAAATACTCAGATGTGAATTATCGATTAGATTATCTTATGTCATTAATATACCTTCACTATATAATATGTATATACTATATATATACCTATACATACACACACATATACACACTATCGACTATATCAAGTTCTAAATACGTACTATATATATCACATATGTACACGAGTATATTATCCAAGAATATAATGCGACGTGTTTCGTATACATACTCTGATGAGTGATCGATTAATTATAGTTAATTATTAGCTTAATTATATTCTACTAGGTTTTGACTACATCTTTCATCAACCGATCACTACATGATATATATATATATATATATATATATATATATATATATATATATATATGAACTCTTGAATGCGTATATACATATCACATCCACAAGTATATTACCTTATAATAGAACATGTTCATTATATTCTGATGAATTATCAGTTATATATTACATTATTATGACTGAAATAGTAATATCATTATCTCAACGGTATGATATATATACACACACACATATATTCATTATACAAAGATTATGCATGTTTAACATCATTTAACGTATATACGAAGAAAAATATTTATTTTATATATTGAAACATAAGTAAAAGATAAAGATTATGTTTAATGTTTATTTTATTTGATATAATTTTTAGTGTAATTTTTTCACAAAATTTAAGAATGATTGATTTTTATTATTATTATACTGGTTATCAACTATGTGTGATCAGTGAATTTCAAAAAATTATATATATTTGATTACATACATATAATTATTGGTTACAAAATATTATTTACTTTTTAATTTTTTTTTCTTCAAAAACCGACCAATAGTGGTCAAATTTTTTTAAATTATTTTTATTTTAATTAAAAAAACTGACCACATGTGGTTAATTTTTTTAAAAGTATTTTAAAAATAAAATAAATTAAAAACCGACCACTAGTAGTCGGTTTTAAAAAAAATAAAAAATAAAAACCGACCACATGTGGTCGGTTTATAAAAGTAATTTTCAACTATATTTTTTTTTAAAAAACCGACCACTAGTGGTCGTTTTGTTATTTTTTAAAAATTTTATTTGTAAAATAAATAATAATTAATATAAAAATCATTGAAATAATTATTTTAATTTTTTTAAATATAAAAGAGACCACATGTGGTCACTTGTAAAAAAAAATTAAAAAAATTAAAAAATCAATCTCTTGTGGTTGGTTTTTTCTGACCACAATTTGTGATCGGTTTTTTGTCGTCGTTTTTTCAATTTTTTGTAGTAGTGGTATCACTATCACTCTTGGTGTGACGTTACTGCAAAAATTATCAATGAAAAAATTTTGTAACTTAAATTTATGAGTAAAAGAAAAAATCTCCATAAAAATAAGCAACAAGAACAAATACACCACATCAAAATCAAAAGAAAAAAACACCAACAGAAATTAAAATCAAAAGAAAATTGATGACGACACTTAATACAACTATCTCTTTGTATTTGGTTTTAGCAAAAATTAAATGAACAAAATTATAATAAAAATATTATTTACTTGAATTTAAGCTAGAAAAATAGGTTAACGTGTAGTACCATCATCATTCATCTACATATAAAAAGTGAAAACGTTAAAATAAAAAAATATATATTAAAGAATATGAAGAATGTAGTAAATAAATTCATCTATAAAGATAATGACTATTAATAATTTATAATGTAGTAAGTAAATTCCTCAACAAAGCTAATGACTATTAATAATATATAAATAATTCAAAAAAAAAGAAAAAGAAGAAGAAAGCTTAGCATAGTATATCATTATAGAAGTATATATAATGAGAAGTTAAGAAGTAAAAATTCATTCCAACTCGAGTTTTATTTAAATTTAAATTCAAGAAACTAAGTGATTAGGATATTGCTTTGGATACATACACATATATATATATATAAAATTTTAAAAATAAAGAAGCAAAATTTATAGTTGCTAATAAAAAAGAACCTAAAGAGAATTATAATTCTCCTGCCATAAAATATAGTATAAAAAGGAGTATTCACAAACAAACAACTAATTTTAAATTTAAATTTATAATAATCTTTAATAGTGGAGATAATTGGAGGTATTTTCAATTTATACTTAAATTCAAACACTACTACTTCTACACTACTAAACCACCACCACCACATTCTACGTACTACTACTACTGCTTCTACAACCACCACCACCACTACTAATTATTATTATTGTTGTTATTATTATTGTTATTATTATTATTGTTGTTGTTGTTGTTGTTATTTATCTTTCATTAATATGTAAATATCTTATATTGAAATATATTTTATAGCATTTAAATTTTAAAAAGATAAGTTTAAAATAGTAAATGTCTATTAGAACTCTTCAATTATGGATTTCTATTTTTAAGATAATAAAAGTCTTTTTTTTTTAAAAAAAAGAATAATGCATTTTAAATTCAAATACTTAATTCCTCGATTCAAATTTTTATTACAATATTTTAAACTTTGTCTTAGAATTGTCACGTGACTTATTCTTATACTTCCACTAGGCTTCTTCTATTGCTTTTAGTTTTGCTTATATAGAGAGAGATTTGAGAAACCATTTCTCACTTTGCCAAACACACTATGGTACGATGAAAAATATTTTCCTTTCTGCCGAACACACCTTATGTGTAACTCAAAGTAGAATTAAAAACATGCTTTGAATTTAGTAAATATAGTTAATGAAAAGGGTAAATATACATTATACATTATTTGTTAGATGCCAAGGTATATATACATTATTTGTTAGACGGCAAGGGCTATGTATGCATCACTTTTTTAATAAAGATTATATTCATTCTAAACAAAATTGAAGGGTATATTTACCCCTTTTCTCAAAAGAAAATAAAACTAGTTGGTACTACGAATGGACATGATATGGTGGACACCGAATATCATATTGAAATTAAAATAAAATTGGTATAATACATAAACGTATTCTTTGACTTGACCTCAACTTTTATCTATGCCCTCCAACTTTGGGTGTGCACAAGTAGACACTTAAACTTACATAAAGTTGAAGAAGTAGACACATGTATCTTATGTGACATCCTACGTAGCCAACTCATGTCCTAAATGGCTTCCTATGTGTATTATGTCACATAGGACACATGTGTCTACTTGTTCAATTTGTAAAAGTTTAAGTGTCTACTTGTTCACATTCAAAGTTAGAGGTGAACGAAGGCTAAGTTAAAAGGACATGCTTATGTATTATGCCAAAAAGATTCATATCGCGATTCAATACTATGATATTTGATATGTATTTTTAAAAATGTTGTTATCACTACGATATTCAATATTTATTATAAAAAGAGTACTGAATATGATTAATTTATATATATTATTATAAGATTAGTAGATATATAAAGGATAAATTACATAAATCATCAAACATCAGGGTCATTAATACATAAAATTTCATACCATTTAAAAATTATAGAAAATCTTAGAAATTAAAAATTGTTCTTGATACACATCTAATGCTGGCAAAATTCACCATTGTCTCCTAAAATTGCGGGATTTCATCTACCCATCAGAATCTAACTCTAATTGCTTATCTAAAAACTTGATAGTTGATTCATGCCAAATCGAAAAAAACACGTCCGGAACATTCAAATCTGAAACTTCCTCTATAACAATATGTTTCACCTTCAATCCATCCAAAAGCTTCTCCCCATAAGCCTCCATAATAGTAGATTTCTAAATCGACAACCACTATTTTAGGGTTACTCCTTGCCCTTTTTAGCATTATCTTAGATGCCCTAAATTTATCCCTCCTATGAATAATATACACATTTGAACCACAAACAACACAAGCATATATCCCTTACTCTAGATATAGGACGCAGGTGATGTTTTTCGGTGACTCGAGTTCACCGGAGTGGAGTTGACGATGGAAAAATGGTGGAGAGTAGAAGAGTTCTTGATATATTTGGTTGCTTTTCTATGGTGGTTGAGAGAGTTAATAGGTAGTAGTGTTAATGGAAATTTTATAAAATAAAAGTGTGAATATAAAGAAGAAGACCAATTCATTAAAATAAATTTCATGATACATACGAATTTATCACTATACATATTTATCATAGTAGAAAATAATATAAGTTTTGATACATTTTGGTATAGTGCACTGTTGATACATTTTAGTCGTGAACCTATGTTATATTTCTCTCCTTCATGATATATTTTTTTGATACATTCATTGTCATTTGTTACATTTTTTATTTGATACATATGAAATTTAGTTAATGTTGTGATACATTTTGTATGTGATCCCGTTGATACATTATAACCTGTGAAAAATAATCATGTAATATTGATATAACTTTGTTGATACATTTTATATATGTATTAATTTTTCTATATATTCACTACTTATTATACATTTATTTCATATAATGAAAATATGTATCAAAAAATATAGTATATGTATGGTACAAAGATAAGTATATTTTTTGTACAAGCTTACTATTAATTTGATACATATATAAGTCATATTATTACATATATTGTTTAATTTTAAAGACATTAAGTTGGTGGTCAAAAGAAATCAATCATATAACCAAGAAAGCAAAATTTTAAATAAAAAGGTAGAAAAAATTAATAGAGATGGAAGAAATTGAGCCAAATTCTAGTTTATTGAATCGCAAAAATTCCCTGTTTTGAGTGTTGGAAAAAAAATGGAAATTGGAGGGTGGTGGCAGCAGTAAGTTGTTGAAAAATGAAATTAAGGGAGATTTGTTGATTGTTAATGGATTTAATTGGGTGAAAAGGTGGAATGGAGGAGCCCAAATTGTTTTCATGTGATTTACTCCCTTGAAAAATGCAATTCTGTTATTTCCTTATTTAACTAGCTGGCTAGTTTCAAATGTATCACAACTAATATATATCAAGGCTTAGGTTATGTATCAAAAAGGACGATTGTTGGGGTTTTATGTAATTGAGAAAAGTTGTGGTAGAAAATATTGTTGGCTCCTTAACTTATGAGATTTGTGTAAGTTACCCAAATTATAAATAGTACTAGTACAAACCTATTGAGGATATGGACGCCATGTCGTTGTAGCTTGATGCTCAAAATTTACTAATACTATTGTTGCTTATCCATGAATTAAGTCAAACAACTTTATCCCCAAACATGTATTAGCTATAAATAGCCATACCCCGACATTGAAAAATATGAACAAAAAAGTGAAAGAAACAAATATATTAAACTTTACATATTTATTTTCTCTCTCGCCTCTTTTACTATTTTTACTTGAATATTGCTTTAGCTTATATTTATAATATGTTAATCATCACGAGAGACTATCATCTCGAGCAAATACTATTAAAGATAATAAAGGTAAGAACTTAATTTTCATAAAATAATGTTGAATCTACGTAACGTGAATTTGTCGCCCTAGGTGTATCAGACAAAACCTACATATCTTGCATACTTGATGTCAAAATTCATTTAGATGCGATGGGTCTGAAAAACATCATCAATGACAAAAATTAGATATTGAATTAAGACCATTCCAAGGCTATGATATTTCTCTGTCATCACCTCAATGAGGGATTAAGAATGAATATCTCACCGTTAAGTATCCCCTTTGTCACGACCTGAACCAAGGCTTGGCCATGACAGGTATCTCAAGTCCCACGTGGACCAAAGATCACTCCCTGCACCAAACCAAACCAAACACACTATCCCCGAAGACCGGATGAATTCCAAACATATAATGATAGCATCCAATAACTTAAGGAAATTCAAAACATATCTATAACCGACGACTATTGACGGGCCAAACAACCGGCCAACACCACCCAATATCCACAGTAATCCAAATAAAGCCTTCTAAAAAAGAACCAAAATTGAATATCAATGAAGTGTCGGGACATGCCCCCAACTATAGCCAAAAATAAGTCTAAACAGTTTGAGACATTAGAGACCAAAACATAAAATGTAGACTTTCAATATATGAAGCTCACCACCTCTACATTAACTCATGAGCTGATCTCGAATCCTAATCACTGAGCAAGAGGAGTAGAAGTATGACCAATTCCTGCATCGCATGGGGATACAACATCCGAAGATGGTTAGCGGTTGGTGCACTAGCAGAAACTCAGGGAAAAGGTTAATGACATGGTCAACAGTTTAAAATCACGCAAAATCAACACACATAATCAAATGCATATACATATATATATTATATGCCGGGATAGGGAATAAGGATTAACATGCGCTTTAAGACTTTAGCCTGGATTATGTAGCTCAACCGTCATAACATGTACCCACGGCTATATGGGCCCCAACTCTCACCCCCTGGTTAGGCCCAGTGCGTGTAGCCGCACAAACAGGAGAATTATCTCATATATATGCATGGGGGACTCAAACCTCCCAATCATATACTAAGGTGATTTAAGCATCTGATAATGTGATGATTTATAGTGGACTCGAACCTCCTTTATTATCGAATAATAATGAGGGGGACTCAAACCTCCCTGATCACTTTTACCCTCGTGTCGATAAACGCAATTTCCAGTATCATTCACTCGGACCTCCACTTTCACGACCCATCTACACAAACCTCATTAAATATCAATTAACACATTTATGACACAATCTCATTCATTGAACCACAATACATATTTAGGCATACATTGTTGTTATCATCATACCAACTACACTTACAAGGTAACAACAACATGCCAAAATAATTACATAACTTGGGGAAATTCATAACCCCCTTGGCTCAATTGTACAATTTCCCATATTTCTCATAATTAACAACCAATTTCTCATTATGGAATTGGGGTCATAACCACTTCAAAAGTCACAAGTTTGAAAAAATCACAATTTCCTAGTCCATTCACCATACCCATGCATTTACAAGTTCAAAACCATAATTAAAGCATGAAAAATCATATGTAAACCATGGTAAAACATTGTTTAACAAAAATCAATCAAAACCCTCAACCTTTGTGTAAACCAACATGAATATCTCATGAACAATACTTTAAAACATGTGCTTTTAACAAATTAACAACGAGGAAAGAGTAAAATGCCTTAAATACCAATAAATTTAGAGAGAAATCGACTCTTGAGCCCTTAGATGACCAGCTTGATGAAACCTAGCTTGACATACTTGAGGGAATTTAGAGAGACTTTTAGAGCATTTAAGAAATTACTTAGATTTGTTTCTGCGTGCTAATGACACCCTAAAGGGTTTATAAGTCGTGGGTTTCAATTTGGGTCGAGGAAAAATGTCCAGAATACCCTTAACTTAAAATGTGGAAAAGTGCCGCCATTGTCTACAGGTCAACCGTTAGCTCATAACTACTTCTTACGGCTTGTCACCACGAGTCTTAATCAAGCCAGTCTCTAGGATCCCCACACATTGTTGACCCTAAGACTCAAGTGGTACTACTGGTAATGAGACCTTACGACTCGTAGGGTACAGTCGTAGTCAGCATATAACCTAATTAGGTAAACACTGGACATCCTACGATTTGCATCTAATGACTCGTTATAAGTCCTTACAGCTTATAGTGAGTCACTCATACTTAGAGTAGAACTTAGCCACTTAATTTTTGATTTGGTTATGATTGGGTCCATAGGACCCTTCAAGACATATTACGATTCGTTAGATGAATCATTGTTAGGGCAAAAAGATCAGAACTTAGAAAAAGTTTTGAGGACCAAAAACTTGGGGTATTACACCCTTATACTATGGAATAATCTAAAATATAGATATGACAGTCGGTAGATGGTTGTTTTTCCTCAGACATAATATGAATGAACCCATTTGAGATTATAAGATTTTAAAATATAACAGCACATAATTTTGTCATGTTTAAAATTATTTTATAGTTAAATTTATGCGAAAAAAATCACAGATCATGATATGCTGGAGAAAACATTCACCATTTTTTCTGCCTCGAGTAATACAACAACAATACCAAAAATATAGGATTTTTTGAATTAATTTCACCCTTCTTATTGCTGAACAATATAATGATCTTTTGATAAGAAAATAATGAAAGTCGGGCACTGGTATTTCTCCATTCCGTAAAGTGAATGATTTAAATTTTATCAACCCAAGGCATGAAAGAGGTCCCAACCTCAGTTGTGGTTGTAAAAGAAATTTCAATCATGATTATCATCTTGAACCGAATAATAACCCTCAAAACCATCAGTATAAAAATAAGGGTGAAAAATCTGAAGCGGTGCAAAGAAGAAATACAGAAAATAAATGCTATCGATGTGGAGGAAAAAGACACTGGTCACGTACCTGTTGCATGCGAAGGCACCAGATTGGATCTTTATCAGGCATACCTCATAAAGATGGTAAAAAATATAGAAGAAAACTTTATCTCTAAAGATAATGTTGAGACTATGTATTTAGATATTACAGATTTCTTTGAACTCTTTGAAGGAAATATAGATCACCCTATGGATGATGGATCTGCAATAGTATAAGTATTTAACTTTTTGTTTTGTTGATTGTATGAGTTTACATTCCTGTTGGTTATGTCTTTCTGGTCTTGTAAGTAAATATAGTTTGTGTGGTATATTGTTTGCTAGTAAGACGATAATATTTACTTTGTTTGTAATTTCATATTAAAGAATATATGGATACTGCTCAAATTTTATTTGGATCAATAGTCAACTATGAGGATATTTATGAAATTGATAGTGGAACAATACATGCCATATTCAAAGATGAGAAATAATTTTCTTACTTGCTTAAGAGAAGTTCAATTATAATAATGTCTAGCAATTCAAAACTGATAGAAGGCTCTAAAAAAGCTACTATATTCTGTCTAAGGGGACGAAACTTGTTATACAAGATGCATTGTTCTCTTCTAAATCCCTAAGAAACTTGGTAAGTTTTAAGGATATCCATTGCAATGGATATCATGTAACTACCATTTCTGTCGTTACGTATAAACCTTTTATTTAAAATTCCATGTTAAATTTTTCTCGAATTTAAAGTTATAAATTTCATACTAGGCTAGTTTCGGACGAAATCAAAGTGAGACATGGTCTAGGAAAATTGAGAATTTTTTGGACAAGTTTGATGATGTTTGATTTAATTTCTAGTTAGCTAAGATGATAAAAAGTTTGTAGAAATTTATAAAATCAAATTTGGGTAAGTAAAACTCTTGAAATTGATCTTAGTATAAATGATATTGTTTGGAATATCATGAATTTAAGATCTGTAGCAAAAATTGATATTTTTGGATGAAATTAAACATTATGCCCTATGACGCTGCTATAACGATGTGCATGTATCTATAATAACACATTGCTATAGCAGAATAAATCTTACTATATTGATGGTCAACCTGATCACGACTGTTATAGCATTGTATGTTGCTATAGCAATGGAAGTCGTGGTTTTATGTTTAAAATCCTCCAAAACAATTTATTTTCTAAAATCTCATTTTGGGGCAAAGTAGGCGATTTCCACCAGATTCTCTTTGTTAGGCTTCATTAAGATAAGGATTTCATCCCCTTTATCTAGTAATTGTTGACTTAGACATAGAATTGCTAAATTTCCAGAGTTTGAGCAGAATTTTAGGACAAATTTTAATTGTTTTGTGGTGCAAGGGAGAAAATTAAGTAATAAGTTAATGGATTATGAATATTAATGGTTAATCCATCCCCTACATTCCGTTAACTCACCACCTAATCCATGAAACTAGTAGTTTTAGGTAAGTTATGGTAGAAAAACCCTATAACGGGGTGGGAATGATCATGCACGTTACCTTAAAAGTTGGGTGTGAGTTATATATCCAAAATGATAGGTCATTTTATTAATTATGTATTTGTATACGTGTTCTAGACCAAGAGCAAGCGGAACTTGCAAGGAAGGGCAAAGCTCCAGCTTAGAGGAATCATGCAAGCTTTGTTTGAGGTATGTGATGGTACTGTAGTTTAATCCAATTTGTACTATATGTGAATGTTAACTAATTTATAGCGTGGCTTGTTAGTGCATGTTGTTTGGTGTGGTCAATGCAAGTGATTTTACGTGTTGTATGATTTTACCCTACCTTATTGTTAAATGTTAAATGTACTATTTGGAATGTTCTCACAGGTTATTAGAGAAATAAAGTTGCCAGACACTTTGACTGGGGTCTTCGTTTATGGAAGAAAATTTTCCCCTACAGGTCATGACCAAAGGGTAGATGCATTACTCATAGTGTGTATGCTTGATAAATATTTACTTGTCTTGACATGTCTTTTCTTGGCTTGACTGAACGTGACTTCGTGATATTTTGTTGACTTGTTGGTTTTAATCCTAATCTGCTTATTTAGAGTTGATGTGCTACAGGTATGTTAATTTTGAGCATGGATTAACTTCCGTATAAATACAAACTATGGGCACATCACCTGCAATCAGAAAATGTCCCAAACAATAGCCCACATCGTCTCTACTATCAGTTTTACTATAACCACATAAAACAAATATGGGTAGGGAAAGAAGTACCAATGTACACATATATCAAATATAAGTACAGGAAGATGGAACAAATAGATAGATATCTAGACAAAGATAGAAATGCAATCACAGCATAAGCACAAAATATGAAGTACAATGAATATGACGATGATAATGATGATAATGATGATATGATGCGTGAGGCCATCGCACAACTCCATATACACCTACAGAGATAAAACTTCCTGACGTAGAACCTATGGCGAGTTCATCAACCCGTATACAACAAATATCTATATCTCCTCCCCGACACATACATCGATAGAGGGTTCTAAGATGTCACATTTTCTATCAGAAAAAGCCAGTATTTCAACTGTGCTATCAATGTTTCATGAATGAATATGATATGAGAATATAATGCTCACAACCAACCAAAATGAGAATATCCAAAATCCCACCAATACACCAACCATGTGAGTTAAAAATTCACTCAAATCAACAAACCATCCATGATAAAAAAATAATCCAGAAAACTATTAAGTGAAACATGCAAGAAAGTGTCATTGATACTACATAAATACCAAAATCTAGGCTTTTTCCACCAAAAGAGTGCAACCAAACCTACATATATCAATACTGGCCAGCAACATCATATAAGACCCCACACGGTCACGCATAGCAAGTAAATATCTTAAAATTATTAAATATTATCCACATAGGCCCCTAAACGGGCTTTCAAATCTCCTAAACATATTTTTCACAATACAATCCCATACCCATAGCGTACTTTTATATTATTATTAACTATTCAACCCAGTCTGAAGAAAGTTAAGCCATAACCTACCTTAAAAGCCAAAAATAGGCCCCAAATCCCTTCAATCCAGAGCTTTCCCTCACAAACAGACTTTATTTTCACAAAGTTGACCCTTGAAACCTATTTTCATAATTTTCTAAATAGAGGGCTGAAATGAGAAATAAAAGTCAAAAAACCACACTCACCATGTTACCAACCTAAAATTAACATTTTGGATCTGCTGGCGTAGTTTGTTTTGCCATCTGGTGCACAGATCAAATGATGTTGACCAAAGTCAACTAGTAAACCTTTAAGACCAAAAATCACAATTCTGTACAAATCACACCAAAATGCATTGGAATCCATGGAAAACATCCCCACACCCTAGAAATACCACAATGCAACTATAGAGAAAGGTGAAATGGTCAATTCACAAAGAATCACATACTTTACACAAAACACTAAAAATCAGGTCATTACATCATCCAACTCTAAGAATCTAGCTTGTCCTCAAATTAAGGGCAATAGAAATACCCAAATCAATAAAATGTTAGGGATAACTACTGTGCATATCAGACTCGACCTCCCAAGTGGACTCATCAATAGGCTGATGCCTCCACTAGACCTTAACTACATGAATAACTCTCGAATGTAACTGTATAACATCCCTAGCTAGATAGGGATAAGCTCCTCAACAAAAGACAACCACTCATCTAGCTGAATCAAATCCCAATGAATGATATGAGACTCATCGAGAATGTAAACCCAAAGCACAGAGACATGAAACCAAGATGAATAGTTGACAAATTTGGGGGTAATGCCAACTCACAAGCCACATCATCAACAGTCTAAAGGATCTCAAAAGGTCCATTATACCTGGAGCTAAGCTTTCCCTCTTCCCAAACCTTCACGCTCTCTTTATGGGTAACACATAAACAAAGACATGATCACCTACACTAAAACTTAGGGCACAAAGCCTATAATCCAATTAGCATTTTTGCCTACTCTAAACCGCTCGAAGTCTATCTTGAATGACCTAAAATCTATCTAAAGAATCATGAAGTATGTTTGTACCTCGAGGTCTGATCCCAGAGACATCGAACCAACCAACTAAAGAGCGACAACGCTTCCATACAAAGTCTCGAAAGAATCCATCTTAATACTGGAATGATAGCTATTATTACATGAAAACTCTGCCAAGTCTAGATGTTACTCCCACTGGCCCCCAAAGTCTATCACACAAGTGCGGAGCATATCCTCCAAAACCTGAACAGTCTGCTCTGACTGCCTATCGATCTGTTGGTGAATATTGTGCTAAGATCAATTCAGGTACCCAAATCCTCCTAAAAAGTCTTTCAAAAGTTAGATGTGAACACGAAACCTCAATTCGAGATGATAGACACTGGCGCCCCACGAAGACAAACTATCTCACAAATATAAATACGAGTCAACCTCTCAGCACAGAAAAAATATTCCAAATAAAATAGGAAGATTTGTTCAATCGATCCACAATGACCTAAACACCATTAGAACCACGAGAAGTATGAGGGAACCCAATCACAAAGTCCATAGTGATCCATTCGTATTTCCACTCGGGAACGGGTAACCTCTAAAGAAAACCACCAGGTCTTAGATACTCGGCCTCTACCTGCCGGCAACATAATGAGCTATAAATCCACTACATCCTTCCTCATACCACCCCACCAGTAATGTTGTATCAAATCATGATACATTTTAGTCACCCCTGGATGGATAAAGAATCTAGAACAATGAGCCTTCTCCAAAATTGGCCTAATCCAGTCACCCACTCTTGATACACAAACCCGACCACCAATTCTCAAAAAACTATTTAGATCAAGCGAGGCTTCCTTACCTTCACCACTAAACACCTTATCCCGAATTGCTCTCAACCCAACATCGTCAAACTGATGAGCCCAAATCTGCTCCATCAAGGAAAACCTAGCCTCAACAAATGCCAAAACACACCCAGGTGTCGAAACATCAAGCCTAACCATCTGGTTAGCTAAACACTGAACCTCTAAGGCCAAAGGCCTCTTTTGGATCAATAGATATTCCATGCTACCCATGCTAGTCGACTTTCAGCTCAAGGCATTCGCAACCATATTAGACTTGTTCGGATGATAGAGAGTAGTTAAGTTGTAATCCTTAAGAAACTCAAGGAAAAGACGTGCCTCACATTAAGATTTCTCTATTTCAAGAAATACTAAAGGCTACAATAATCTGAGAAAATCTCACAGCGGACTCCATACAAGTAGTGTTACCACAACTTTAAAGAAAAAACAACTGCACGCAATTCTGAATCATGTGTAGGGTAATTCCTCTCATGGGGCTTCAACTGACTAGATGCATAAGAAATCACCTTACCTTCCTGCATCAACACAACACCTAACCTATTACCAGAAACACCACAAAAAATTGTAAAACCCACGCCTCCTTAGACAAAGTCAAGATAGGAGTTGAAGTCAACAAATCCTTGAGTTTTTGAAAGCTCTCCTCATAAACATTGAACCACTGAAAGAAAATCTTTTTCTGAGTCAACTTGGTTAAGAGAGCTGCGATAGATGAAAATCCCTCAACAAAACATCGATAGTGACCTGCTAAGCTGACAAAATTCTAAATCTCAATAGGAGAAGTAGTTCTAAACCAATCCTAAATAGCTGCAATGTTGGCCGAATTGATCATAATACCATCCTTGGTAACCTCATAACCCAAGAAAGAGACAGACTCCAACTAAAACTTACACTTAGAGAACTTAGAATACAACTTTTCACCCCTCAATCACTGAAGTCCAATCCGTAAATGTTCCTCATTATCGTCCTCACTCTTGGAATAATCCAAGATATTATCTATAAATACAATTATAAAGGAGCCGAGATACGGTAAAAATACTCAGTTCATCAACTTCATGAATATGGATAGGGCATCGGTCAACTCAAAAGATATGACCAAGAACTCATAGTGATCGTACCAAGTCCAAAAACCTATCTTTGGAATATCCTCAGCTAGGGAAACCCGAACCTCAAATCAATCTTTTAAAACACTGAAACACCCTGAGCTGATCAAATAAATCATTAATATGAGGATGAGGATACTTATTCTTAACTGTCACTTTATTCAACTATTGATAATCGATACACATATGCATAAACACATCCTTTTTCATTACAAATAAGATAGTCATACACTAAGGTGATATATTAGGTCGAATAAATCCCTTATCCAACAACAACTACAGCTGATTTTTTAATTTATTCACCTCAGCTAGGACCATCCTATAAGGAGGAATAAAAATAGTCTTGGCGCCCAGCTCAACATCAATAGCAAAGTTAGTATCACAATTCGGAGTCATATTATCACGACCCAAGCAGAGCCTGGTCGTTTATATTATCCCAAGTCCGTCATGGGCAGGAGACCACCTCCTTTGCCTAGTAAAAACCAAACACAATAAAACTAGCAGTGGATGAATTCCAAACATATAATAAGATAGGCTGAATTTCAAACAAATAACAAGATAGGCAACTCAGCTAACTCAAAAAAGAATCTAAGAATTTTAACAATTATCCCAATACACAGTAATATGAAAAGCCTCTAAACAAACCAAAACCAATCTAAGTTGGGATATGTCCCCGATGATAGCTAAAAGATCTAATAGAAGTAGTCTAAGACATAAATGGAACAAAAATTTAAAATGATAGCCCTTTCGGGGAATGAAAGCTCACCACTTCCAAGCTGACTGCTGACAACCTAGAAATCTTATCACTCTACAGGAAAAGTAAAAATGTCTCCAGTTCCTACATCACATGGGGATATAATATCTGAATATAGTTAGCGGGGTGAGCGTTAGCATGTAACTCAAGAAATTGATAAAATAAGGACAATTCAAAACCACAATAAAATACACATACATACATTGTACATACATATATATAACATGATGGGATAGGAAATAAGGCTTAACGTGAACTTTAAAACATTACCCTAGACTGTGTAGCTTAACCGTCATAAAAGTCACCCATGGGCTATATGGGCTCAGCTCTCATTACTGAAAGGGCCTTAGTGCATGTTAGCCACACAAACCAGAGAATAATCTTATGTGCATATGCAACAAGGGTGACTCGAACATCTTGTCATATATAAAGGGTGACTCAAACACCCGGTTATCAAGCAAGGATGAATCGAACACCCGACCATTTAGACCCTCACATTGGCAAATGTGGTTTCTAGCATCAGTCCCTCGATATATCTACTTTCACGGCCTAGATACACAACCCCCTTTAAGCCCAATTAAAATATTTACACATTTCAATTCATTGAACCATGATATACATCAGGCACACACTGTTAGTATCATCATATCAACTACACTTGCAAGCTTATAATTGTGTTGTTACAATTTTTTAACTTGGGGGAATACCTCAACCCCCTTTGTTCATTAAATCAAATTTGGTTCCTTAGCCCTTTAAGCTATGTAATAGTTCTAAAGGTATTTTCAATACACATCTTCTTATGTTCAAAACAAGTTTCACAAGATTGGGTTGAGGTTATCACTTATTCAATTATCAAAATCCATATAATTAGGAGAATCCAAAACATCCTAGTTTATTCACCATGCCCATACACCCCACACATTCAAAACTATCAATAAAGCATGAACAATTTCATATAAACCATGGGAACTTCATTTAAGAAAACAACCATTCAAAACCCTCAAGCCACATTCCAAAGACAACATTCAAAACCACTTGAATAACAAATTAGAACACATTCTTTAACAAAATAAGATTTAGGGAAGAGTAACATGCCTAAGATATCAAGAATTATGAAGAGAAATCAATCCTTGGAAACTCTAATTGCCAATTCTTTGGAAACACTAGTGTTCTTTACTTAAGGATTTGAAAGAGAAGAGAGTATGTATTTAATTGATAAAAGATAGGAATAACCCCTTTTTTGTTTTATGGACATGAGGTCTAAGTGGAGGAAAGAGGGAAATGTCCAAAGTGCACTTAATTAAAACTTGGAAATTTGTCGTTAGTAATGACGAATCACCGTATGACTCTGAGGACACATTACAACTCATCACCATGAGTCATAGTTTGGACAGTACTATAAGGAACCCATACCGGTCTGACTACAAGTCAAACCCTACAACTCGTACTTCGAACTTAATACTCGCAAGGTTAACTCATAGACATATCAAAAACAAGGGACCATTACACTAGTTTAGCTATGGAAGGGATCCTATGACTAGTAAAGAGTCCATACGACTCATTACGTCCTAATCGTACTCAGATCAGAGACTTTTGGGTAACACACTGGTCACCTATGATTTGGGGTCCTACGATCCTTAATGATACCTTACGACTCATAAGGAGAGTCTTAGGTTGGGTAGTAAGCTCACAATCAAGGAATTTTTTTGAAGAACCAAAATACAGGGAGTTACGTTCTCCCGCTTAGGATCATTCATCCCCAAATGATGAGTCAAAGCATTCATAAGCACGATTTAACATAGAAACGCAACCACAATTTTACTTTAACAAAGTCATAAAACAAAGATATTTAGGAATACACATAACTTAAGCACAATTATCCAAATCGGAAAATAGGAATGGATACTTGAACTCTATGTTCTCTTCAGCTTCCCAAGTAGCTTCTTTAACCTTGTGATTTCTCTATAGAACCTTTACTAAAGCACATCCTTAATCCTCAAACGACGGACTTTTCTATCCAAAATCTCAACTTAGACTTACTCATAAGATAAACAATTCGAAATGCCAACACTCTCCAAGGAAAAACCAAAGAAGGATCACCCACACACTTCTTCAACATCGACACATGCAACACCAGATGAATAAAACCCAAACTAGACAGCAAATCCAACTAATAAGCAACATTAACTACTCTCTTAAAAATCAAGTATGGGCCAACATAGTGGGGACTAAGCTTTTTTTTATTTCCAAACCTTATCCCCCCTTTTATAGGAGACGCCTTCAAGAACACTAAATCGCCAATATCAAACCCTAACTCCCTATGCCTCGCATCCACATAGGATTTTTAGCGACTTTGGGCGGTCTTAAGCCTATCCCTAACACCTTAACCTTCTCCATGGTATGGTGAAGCAAGTTAGGACCAAGTAATCTAGTCTCACCAACTTTGAACCACCCAATAAAAGACCTACACCTCCTACCGTACAAAGACTCAAAAGGAGACATCAGAATACTAAAATGATAGCTATTATTATAAGCAAATTTAATGAGATGCAAATGATTGACCCAACTATTATGAAAGTCAATCACACAGGACCTTAGCATATCTTTCAAAGTCTGAATAGTCCTCTCTGCTTATCCATTCGTTTGAGGTTGGAAAGAGGTACTAAGGTTCACCTTAGTTCCCAAACCTCTTTGAAATGACCGCCAAAAGTGTGATAAAAATTGTGTGCCTCGATCAGATATAATAGAAATAGGTACACCATGCAACTTGATGATCTTTTAAATGAAAAGCTTAGCATAGTCCTCTGTAGAATAATTAGTCCTTACTGGCAAGAAGTGATCGGACTTAGTCATCCTATCCATGATGACCCAAATCAAATCAAGCTGACAATGAGACAGCAGAAGGCCAATAACAAAATGCATGTTAATTACTTCCCACTTCCACACGGGTAACTCAATCTCTATAGACAAACCACCAGGTCTCAAGTTCTCTACCTTCACTTGTTGACAAACTATGCACTTAGCAACAAAATTGGCCATATCTCTCTTCATATTATTCCACCAATAGATCTCTTTCAAATCATAGCACATCTTTGTCGAACCAGGATGAACAATATACTGTGACTCATAAGCCTCAGCTAAAATCCTTTCTCGTATCCCATCAACACCACATACAATCTGTTTTGGTATCTCAAGATACCATCACCACTAATCTCAAAACTCATAACCTTTCACTAACCCATATCATCCTTGATCTATATCAAAATAGGATCTAATACCTATTTCTCTTTCACTTCATCACCAAGAGATGACTTTATCACCTCTTGAACAATCACCCCCACCATCCTGAGCATCCAAAAGATGAACTCCAAGATTAGGCAAACGGTGAATATCCTTTACCAAACCTTGCTTTTCTTCTTCCACATGTGGTAATCTCCCTATAGACAAGTTAATAAGAGCATCAACAACCATATTAGCTTTACTTGGATGATAATAAAGAGTTATATCATAATCCTTGAGAAACTCAAGCCATCTTCTTTGCTTGAGATTCAACTCCTTCTGGGTGATCACGTACTGCAAGCTCTTGTAGTCTGAATATATGTCAACATGAACTCCATACAAGTAATAGCGCTAAATCTTCAAAGAAAAAACCACGAACAACAACTCCAAATCATGAGTTGGATAATTCTTCTCATGTATCTGGGTGATCACGTACTGCAAGCTCTTGTAGTCTGAATATATGTCAACATGAACTCCATACAAGTAATAGCGCTAAATCTTCAAAGAAAAAACCACGAACAACAACTCCAAATCATGAGTTGGATAATTCTTCTCATGTATCTTAAGCTGCCTAGAATCATATGCCACAACCTTGTCATGCTGTATCACAACACAACCCAGTCCCACACGGGATGCATCACAGTACACAACAAAACCATCGATACCCACGAATAGGGTCAAAATTAGAGTTGAAGTTAACTTGTCCTTCAACTTCTCGAAACTACCCTCACAAGCATCAAACCACATAAACTTTATCTTTTTGAGTTAACTTAGTCAATGGAGTAGCGATTGAAAAGAAACTCTCCACAAACCTCCTACAATACCCAGCTAAACCCAAAAATCTCAAAATATCGATTGGAGTCATGGGTCTTGGCCACTTCTTCACTACCTCAACCTTTTGTGGATCCACCATAATCCCTTAACTAAAACAACATAACCAAGGAAGATCACAACATTCAACCAGAACTCACACTTCAAAAACTTAGCATACAATTATTGGTCCTTAAGAGTCTGCAACACTATATGGAGGTAATTGACATAGTTCTCTTCACACTTAGGATATACCAAGATGTCATTAATAAACACAATAAAGAATAAGTCTAAAAATTGACGGAATACCCAGTTCATAAGATCCATAAATGTCACCAAGGCATTAGTCAAACCAAAAGACATAACCAAGAACTCATAATGGCCATACCAGGTACGAAAATTAGTGTTAGGGATATCCACCTCCCTAATCTTTAACTGATGATAACCCAACCAAAGATCAATCTTAGAAAAGTACTTAGCACCCTAAAGGTGGATAAATAGGTCATGTATCCTAGGAAGAGGACACTTATTCTTCGTATTCACCTTATTCAACTGGCGAAAGTTTATACACATTCAAAGGGATCCATCCTTATTACATAAGAAAAGCATGATAGAACCCCATAGAGAAATACTAGGGCGAATAAAACCATTATCAAAAAGATATTTCAATTTCTCCTTAAGCTCTTTCAACTCAACTAGAGTCATACTATAAGGAAGAATAGATATATAATGGGTATTAGGAAGAATATCAATCCTAAAATCTATTTCCCTATCAAGAAGAATACCAAGAAGATCATCGAGATATACTTCATGAAACTCATTGACAATAGGGACAGATTACAAAGAGGGAACCTCAGAATTAGAATTCTTAACCCAAACTAGATGATATGGACACTCCTTGGAAATCAACGTCTGAGATCTTAATAAGAAATGAAACTTACCTTAGGTACTAAGGAACTACCATCCTACTCAATCACCGATTCATTCGAGAATTGGAAACTGACTCTTCAGGTTCTACAATAAAGAGAAACATAGCATAAATGAAGTCAATCCATCCCTAAAATAACATCAAAATCTAACATATCCAATTCTATCAGATCCACCAATGTCTCCCTACCACATATATATAACATATAACCCCTATAGACTTTTCTAGCCATAATAGAGTCACCCACAAAAATAGACACAAAAAGGGGATAAAAATACACTCAGGACCAAAACCAAAATTAAAGCCACATAAGGGGTCACATAAGAAATAATAGACCCTGGATCAAGTAAGCAACACATGTTATGAGACAAGAGTTGTAACATAATAGTGACAATATCAGGATATACCTCGAATTCCTGACAAGTGGCAAGAGCATACAGATGATTTCAGCCAGGGCCGGTATTAGACAAGAGCTAAAAATGTAGGAATTAGAACTTTATTAGCTACAGAAACAACCTTTGAAGGATACTTCCACTGCATGTGATCAAGATAACCACACCTAAAGCACTTATTCATCTTTTCACTATACACTCCATGATACATCAGCCCACAAGAAAGACAAGGTGTGTAAGATGGGGCTAACTAAGCTCTATTGGTCTAAGACTGTGCACTTTTTTCCCTAAATCCATTACCATCCTGGAAGCAATGATCACTAGATGGCTTAGGGTATAGAGGACTAGCCATAGAATATGAACCAAAATTTCCCCACTTCTTTCTAGACCACTGTTGGCTATCTCTACCACTATTCTATTGGCCTTTACTCTACTCAAAATACCTGAATTTCTTACTCTGCCTTTCCTCTATCTCATATTGTTTCTTCTTTTCCTCCTCAACTTATTGCATATATAGCACAAGCCCAGAGATATCCATGTCCTTATTCAATAAGGAAGCCTTACACTCCAACACCAAGTCCCGAGTCAAACCCAAAACAAACTTTCTCATTCTAGCCATATAGAAGATACAACTTCGTAGCATAGCGAGACAACTAATGAAACTTCAGGGCATACTCCTTCATAGTCATCCTTTCTTATTTCAAATTCACAAACTCCTCAGCTTTCTCCTCTCTCAAGTATAGAGAAAAAAAGTGATCAAGAAATGCACTAAAAAGTCATCCCACATAGCTAGCTCAACATCTTTACCCCTTGACTACTCCCACTCTTCATACCACTAATATGAAACATCTTTTAGATGATATACGACGAACTCCACTCCTTCAGATTTAGAAGCATGCATCACTCAAAACATCTTTTCCATATAAACATGAACCCTTGAGGATACTTCTCAACCTCAAAGCTTGTGAAGGTCGAAGGACTCAGCCTCATGAATTGGCCAGCCCTTGTGGCCTTAGAAGAAGGAGTAACAAAAGAAGCACACTCAAACTAGTGTGACTGAGAGGCCACCAACTGACTAAGCAAATGAATCGACTAGCAAAACTCAGCACTAGAAACATCACCCTAAGGCATTGGGGAAGGAGTACCATTAGCCCAAGGAGCTTGAAGAGGACTAGTAGGGACTGGTGGAACTCCACGAGAGCAATCAAAAATAGGGACCCTAGACCGGGTCTGTACCCCATAAGCAGGATGGGTTCCATCCACATTGTCCTCAAGCGGGATAGAGAAATTTTCATGAGCATCAGATCTTCTGGGAGGCATGATCTGAAATGCAAACAAATAAAATTAGAGGAGATTTCAACAACCTAGACTCTACATCTAAAAGATAGAACACAAGAAAGGAAAATATTCCTAAATGCCTCATAGCCTCTCTCTTATAAGTGTGGCATGCTATACATCCATAAAAGAGACTCTACTTAACATGGGTTTGTGGACACCCAATTGACCATGAACCAAGGCTCTGATACCAACTTTATCATGATCCTAACCAGGGAATGGACGTGATAGGTATCCCAAGTCCATCATGGACTGGAGACCATCTTCTTTGCCAAGTCAAAACATAACATAATACAGCTAGAAATAGATAAATTCCAAATATATAACAAGATAGGCTAAGTTTCAAACATATAACAAGATAGGAAACATAGCTAACATAGAAAGAAATATAAGAATTTAACAACCATCCAAATCCACAATAATCTGCAAAGCCTGTAAACAACCAAAAACAATCTTAGTCGGGACATGTGGTGACGTTTAAGCTACACCTTCTCTTAGAAGAAGATATAGTCACTGCCAAATATAGTAACCCTACAAAGGTTAGGGTAGAATCCCAAATAAATACGTGGATTCACGGATCTCAATTATTATAATTAGCAGGTTAAACTGTAAAAGTAATTAGGGGGTTTTGAGTAGCAGTGTCGAACTAGTAGCAAATATCAACTTTAGTTATAATCAGTTGTAAATAAATACTAGGATTATATTCCCCCTGGATTTTCAACCTCGTAGGCTTATCGTACTTTGTTAAACCAACCTGATACCTTGCAGGCAAAATTGATAAGTTATGTACCTTCCACAGTCTTTTGGATGAGTGGAAGGATGTCACCCTTTACCTTTTAAGTCACAAGATGTCGCCTTACTAACCCTTATCTTGATCCCAATTAACTAGTACCTTTTGAGTCTCTAGTTATTAGATGAAACCAAACCATCTTACTAAGATAAAACCTAGAAGCATGGATGGACAACTAAACTCTAAATTACTATTGTCTATCTTTTCCTAGTCACTATTCCTCTCTTGGAGTAAGTAGCAATAATCTAGGTGGGATCCTAACATGTTCACTCATTAAGAAAATTATTATAATAAAGATAAAGCAATACATGCATGGGTATCGATTCAGAACAACAATAGCACTTCCCTAACTTCATCAATCTACCAGGGTTTCCATAACCCTAGCTATAGGTTTCTAGCTGCTTATGCTTGTGAAGATATCAAAAACATTCATAATTAAAAGAATAAATGAAATCACAATAATAAGAAGTAGAAAAACCCACAATAGTAACTAAATTAATCAACTAGAGTTAATACGAAAGAATCCCAAGATCAAAATCTAATCTTGGAATAAAAATATGTTTTTGAATATCAAAAGTGCATAACTTCCTCTAAAAACACATAAAGTGCATTTATAGTACATGAGGAAACTCTAAAACCAAAGCCTGAACAAAATAGAAGAAAACAAGGTCGGTGGCCACTTATGGTTTGTACTTGCTCCCTGACCTTGGGCACAGGTAGAACTTGCTGTCTGCAGAGAGGGTGCAAGTATTGGGCGCAAGTGCCAGAACATAATTTTTTGGCAAGTCAGCTCTTAGGATTTTGGACTTCTAGCACTTGCTTCGCCCACATGCGGTCCATAAGTGCTACTGACTTAGCAAGTGTCGGGAGTCATCTTTTAAGCTCTTCTTCAAGTCCCGAACATCTTTTGATCATGAACAAGCCAGAAAGTGTCCCGGACATCCATAATTTCTCCAATAAGTATCCAAACAACCTTTTACATCTCTTTCACAAAATTTTCCTCTAAAACATGATTTCCTACAAAATATACCAAAAATGCATCATATTTAACAAAACAACCTCATAAAATTACATATTTTCCTCGCTGTAAGTGTCAAAAGTTCTATATTTCAATAGCATATCAGCAGCCTCAACTTAGAAAGTTTGCATGTCCTCAGGAAAAAAACACAACAAAATAAAAATGACGCTTAACTAGGAGAATCTAAGCTAGTCAAGGAAGTCAATCAACACTTTAGGCTCAAAATACAACACCTCCTTCAATTTCACTCTTCAAAACCAACAGTGTATGAACATGAAGCATAATAATTTGACACAATAGGATCAAGGTATGGCATTACATTAGGAATAGACAACCACACATATATACAAGGTACACTACACAAAACAAGCAAATAGCTCACAATATGACTCAAGTGACCTCAAAACAAATAAATCCCAACTCACTCATATGAAATCATGCATGTCAATGCAGGGACGATTAAGATAAACTGACACTCAGAAGTGAATTTCCAACAATGTGCATCAAATAACATACTTATTTTCGTTACCTTAGTATTCAGACAGTTAAGTTAGGATCACTATAGGACTTTCCTTGGCTTGTAATCCAGGCTTGGGGGCTGGTATGGTACATATAGGCATATCAAATGACTAAGCCTTCTTGGCACTACACTAACTTTGGGGTCTCACTTATTATCCAATTTACTTCTGATTCCACTCTTATATCCCCCTTTTTATTCTTTATTGCACATTTAGGTTGGGTGTGGTCTTTTATCCTTTTTTTTTACAATTTTTCTTTTCTTTTGCTACCACACACATTCCTACTAACTTTTTTTCTATTATTTTATCCTTCTCTATACCCATTTTACATTATGTACCCCTATGATAGCCACCCTCAACTTAGACATTTTTCCTGAGATGAGGTGTAGAATGTCTAAGAAGGACCAGAGCCAAAACGAAGGTGAATAGGTTAAACAAGAAAAATAGTCTATAAAGCACAAAACAGGGATCAAGGGATATACTTCACACATGGAAGATCATTTAGGCTAAAAATAGGTTCATATTAAAAATGGCCTATGATCTTTTCCTAACCAACTATCCTTCAACCTAGGCAAGACTAACCATGCAAGTTCTAAATTTAATACATAGAGGGAACTAAGTAGTATCTCACACCCATATGGCATAGAATCACATCACAAGCTACTACCTATCCGGTTCATGCAATTATTAGCAATGATTATCATGTC
Source organism: Capsicum annuum (assembly GCF_002878395.1). NCBI lineage: Eukaryota > Viridiplantae > Streptophyta > Magnoliopsida > Solanales > Solanaceae > Capsicum > Capsicum annuum. The sequence continues at coordinate 187,976,640 of NC_061122.1, forward strand.
CCTAATCCTAATGTCATAACAAGATCCACAATGTTCACACATATATACATTCACACAGTTCTAAAACATAAATTTTGTAGGGATATTATTTTTCAAAAATTAGTAAAAACATGATAACTTCCCTAAATACTTAAAAATATCCTAATTACATAGAACATATAACAATACAAAGAAAAACACAATACGACACAAATTAACCTAGACATGTTAGTTCTACAACCATACCACGACCGACGGGAAAAAAGCACGGCAATAAAAACCCATGGTGGCTATGGTACATCCCACCCCCAACTTAAAACTACACACTATTCTCAATATACTAAAATAAAATAAAATAGAGGGAAGTAAGATCATACCTGGGATGCACTAAGCATTTGTGTCATGGTTGTCCCCAGATTGGGGTATATCCACTAGTAGAGGCCATGATAGTGGCGGTGGACTATGAGAAGATGCATTCACAGCTATCTTAGAATGCCTATACCTATCAATAAATATAGTCTCGGTCAAATCATGGGTGGCCCTTTTCAGGGCTTGCTCATATGGCCTATCTGGATTCTGCAATTCCCCTACTCAGCCTCTTTTGGTCCCAACTATAGGGACCACCACATCATTTTTTTTGAATAAATAAAAGTGTCTAGGTCCATGCAAAGATGATGGATGAATAATTAGGGATACGACTGGAGAGATGCCTGATATGTGGTTCTCAGTGAGAGAGCATGCCTCTGCTCTAAGTAGGTCTACTTTCCCTCTCTTATGTCCTAGATTCAGTGTCACAATATCTACAAATTAGACTAACATACATCTCTTATCAACACCTGGTGCATTTGTACACTGGCCTCTGCAATAACATCCTCATCAATAGTTTCTATTATAGACACCACCCACATCTCTTCTAACTTCTGCATGTCATACATACATCAAATACTACTTGCTCATCATTCAGTTTGAAGGTGATCTCCCCCCAAGTGCATATCAATCAATACCCTACCAGTGGATAGGAAGGGTCTACCCAATATAATGGGGGCATGAAAATTCACCTCACAAGCAAGAACCATAAAATTAGCGGGGAATATGATGCCATCCTTACTTGTATGTCACATAAGATACCTATCAGTTTCTTCATAGATGATTCTGCCATCAACAATACTATGGATGTAGGTTTGAGTTCCCCTATCCTCAATAGCTTGTACATAACCAGTGGCATCACATTTACTCCTGATCCCAAGTCATATAAAGCCAGCTTGACATTAAAAGGCCTAGTAGAACATGAAATGGTGACTACTCTAAGATCCTCCTTCCTTTTTACTATCAGTAAGGAAAGAGTCATACTATAAGAATGAACATGATCATTGGTCTCGATGACCTAATCCTCACTAATACCATACTAAAAATCATCATCACCTTATATTGACTTCTCAGACTCTACCTTAGGTGAATCATCTCTCTCAGTGCTATCAATTTTTAACTTCTTAATAGTAGGTACTAAGGGATCATTAGTAGTGGAACCACAATTGGTTCTAATAGCTAGATAATGACTTATAGCTAGTGGACTCTGAACTTTTTCACTCAGAAGAGTAACAGGCTATATCTATTTGATCATAGCAGACATTTGCCCAAACTGGTGCTCCAACTGCTTGATAGTAGTGGCATAAGACTCCACCTTTAGGGTCAACCCTAAAATATCAGCCTTAATCTCCATAAGACTATTCTCCTAATTTTCTTGACCCTTCACCAGTTTGGTCAACATTTTTACCATTCATGATTTTGTATCTCATTTACCAGGCAAAATGTACTTGTCTCTCTTCTCATTGTAATCATCTTTCCATCTTCAGTCACCTTTTTAGTCCTTACTTCAGTCTTTATATTTGTCATCATCGTAGTTCCAACCTTGGTTTACTTGACCTTGGGCTCAAAAATCCTCTAACTAATAACCTAAATACCTAGCCTCCTTTTTTAATACAGACTCTTAGGCTCTAGAAGTTGCACCCTGTGCTCTTACTGTATGAACTTTCTCAAAATTCAGGGTCATGAACTGCTTTGCAAGCAACCCAAGATCAGTCCTCAATAGCATAATCTCTTGTGCTATAAAATCATCCGCTGCTCTCTGGTCACCAGCAGCTCTAATAGTATAAGTGTCAGAACCTTTCTCTACCTCTTGAGTTTGTCACCCTCAGTTAGTGAGAAAGATCTAGTCTAGAACATCAGAAGCTACCTCCCAGTATAATCTCATAAAATCTCCTTATGAGACAGTGTCTACCATGGCTCTGAACTCATAGTCAGGGCTCTGTAGAATAACTCTAATAAGTTCGTCCCTAAAATCCATTGGTTGGGCACCATACTCATCTTCTTCTAGAACCTGAACCAAACCTCATACATGGACTCAGATTATAACTGCCTGAAATTATAGATCTCATCTTTGCAATGTCCTAGATAGAGGAAAGAATTAGTTCAAAAATTTTCTACACAACTTATTCTATATAGTGATAGATCATCTCAAAAGATCCCCTAACTATAAGGATGTTTCTCCTATAAGCGAGAAAGGGAACAACCTCAATCTGAGCGCCTTCTGATTTACTCTTAGATATGTGTATGTAGTGTAAATAATAGTAAAATTGGCTAGATACATATTTGCATCATCTGTAAGTAACCCCACAAACACACCCTTCATTTATAAGAGCTGGATCATAGTACTCGATATATTAAACTCAATGCTTGTGGTTAAAATTAGAGGAATAATGGCACCAGTCCCTGTCGGCTCAACATACCCCAGATTCTCTTCATTATCCTTATATGGTTACAAGTACTGGTATGCTGGGATCACATGGGATTGGCCACCTCAAACTCTATTCTGGTGTCCATCGAGTGCTACTCAATGGTCTACTTTAGGTCGATTCATAATTAGCTCTGCCTCTGGTTAGAAACTTGTGCTGATGGCACCTCCGTCTATTGGTAATAATATATTGAACTCCTTTAAGAAGAGTCGGGGGCACATCATCATGAACTCCTTCGGGAAGATTTTCTCTTTTCGACACTATCATCCTACTAGGTGTTTGTTGGATCCTCTATGTATTCAGATTCAGTGGGAGTAAGGGATTACCTGTACTCTTTATACTAGGTTTACACCATTGTATATTCAACTAAGAACAAAAATAAAATAACCCAAAAACTAAAACAACTTCAATTCATAACTCAACATTGTATTCCCCGGCAATAGAGCCAAAATTGAGTGACGTCCAAGCTACACCTCCTCTTAAAAGATGATACGATCACTTCCAATTATAGTAACCCAACAAAGGTTGGGGTTGAATCCAAAGGGAATATGTGGATTCATGGCTCTTAGTTTTTGTAATCAGCGGGCTAAACTGGAAAAGTAAATGGGGGATCTTTAGTAGTAGTGTCGAAGTAGTAGCAAATAACAACTTCATTTGTAATCAGTCGTAAGTGAACACTAGGATTGTGTTCCCCCTGGCTTCTCAACTCTATAGGCTTATCATGCTTTGTTGATCCAACCTGATAACTTGCATGAAGAATCGATAAGTTATGTACCTTCTACAGTCTTTTGAATGAGTAGAAGGATTTCACCCTTTACCTTTTGAGTCTCAGAATGTCGCCTTACTAACCCTTATCATGATCCCAGTTAACTATTACCTTTTGATAATTATTAGATAAAACCTAACCATCTTACTAAGATAAAACTTAGAAGCATGGATCGACAGTTAAAATCTAAATTACTGTTGTCTTTATCTTTTCCTAGTCACTACTCCTCTTTTAGAGTAATTAGCAATAATCTAGGTGGGATCCTAGCGTATGCACCTGTTAATAAAACTATTATAATAAAGATAAAGAAATACATGCATAGGTATCGGTTCAGAACAACAATAGCACTTCTCCTACTTCATTAATCTGCTAGGGTTTCCACAACCCTAGCTATGGTTTCTAGCCACTCATGCTTTTGAAGAAATCAACAACATTCATGATTGAAACCATAGATGAAATCACAATAATAAGAAATAGAAAAACTCACAACTATAACTGAATTAATCAACTGAAGGTAATACAAAAGAATCCCAAGATCAAATCTAATTTTGGAATCAAAAATATGTTTTGAATATCAAAAGTGTGTAATTCCTACTAGAAATACATAAAGGTTATTTATAGTACATGAGGAAACCCTATAACCAAAGCCCGAATAAAATAGGAGAAAATAGGTTCGGTGGCGCCTTATGGTCTGCACTTGCTCCCTGACCTTGGGCGCAGGTATCACTTGCGGTCTATAGGGAGGGCACAATTACCGAGCATAAGTACCAGAAACACAATTTTCCTACAAGTCAACTCTTAGGATTTTGGACTTCTGGCACTTGCTTTGCCCACATACAGTCCACATGTTGATTTAATAAGTGTTGGGAGTCATCTTTTCAGCTCTTCTTCAAGTCCTGAACATGCTTTGACCATGGACAAGCCAGAAGGCCCGACCAACCATAATTTCTCTAATAACTAGCCAAAAACACCTTTTTTCATCTTTTTCATAAACTTAGCCTCCAAAATATAATTTTCTACAAAACATACCCAAAACACATCATATCTAACAAAACAACCTCAGAAACTTACATATTTTTCTCATTTTAAGCGTCAAAAGTGCTATATTTTTAAGACACATCAACATGCCCCCACGATAGCCAAAAAATCCAATAGAAATAGTCTAAGAGACAATTAGAACAAGACTTTAAAATGATATCTCTTCCTAAGAATGAAACTCACGACATGAAAGTTGACAACTAACAACCCAGAAATCCTATCTCTATGCAGGAGAAGTAGAAATGTATCTGGTTTCTGCATTGCATGGGGATACATCATCCGAAGATAGTTAGTGGGGTGAGTGCTAGCATGTAACTTAGGGAAGGGATAATATAATTGCACGTCAAAACCATAGTAAAATACACATGCACACTTTGTACACGCATATATAACATTCTTGGATAGGAAACAAGGCTTAACATGAACTTTAAAATATTATCCTGGACTGTGTATCTTAACCATCATAAAAGGCACCCACGAGCTATATGGGATCAACTCTCCCAGCTGAAAGGGCCCAGTGCTTGTTAGCCATATGAATCAGAGAATAATTATATGTGCATACCACCAAGGGAGACTTTAACACCTGGTCATATATCAAGGTTGACTCAAACACTCGGTCATTAAGAAAGAGTGACTCGAACACCCAACCATTTAGACCCCTACTCCAGAAATATAGTTTCCAACATCAGTCTCTCGGGACCACCACTTTCACGGCCTAGCTACACAACCCCCTTTAAGCCCAATTAAAACATTTATGAATTCTCATTCATTGAACCATGATACACATTAGGCACACACTATTGGTATCGACATACCAACTATATTTGCAAGCATATAATTATGCGGTTATAATAGCATTAACTTGGGGAAATACCTCGACCCCCTTTGTTCACTAAGTCAAATTTGGTTCTTTATACCTTTATGTTATGAACTAGTTCCCAAGGTATTTTCAATGTGCATGTTCTCATGTTCAAAACAAGTTTCACAAGATTGGGTTGAGGTCATCATCAATTCAATTATCAAAATTCATATAATTGGGAGAATCCACAACCCCCTAGTTTATTCACCATGACCATGCACCCCACACATTTAAAACCATCAATAAAGCATAGAAAATTTCATATAAACCATGGGAACATTATGTAAGAAAACAACTATTCAAAACCCTCAACCCACATACCGAATTCAACATTCAAAATCACTTGAATAATAATTTAGAACACATGATTTAAAAAATAAGATTTAGGGAAGATTAACATTCCTGAGATATCAAGAATTACGAAGAGAAATTAACCCTTGGTAGTTCTATTTGCCAATTTCTTAGAAACCCTAGTATTCTTGACTTAGGATTTGATAGAGAAGAGAGTGTGTATTTAATTGTTAAAAGATAGGAATAGCCCTTTTTGTTGTTTTATGGACATGGGGTCTAAGTGGGGGAAAGAGGGAAATGTACAAAGTGCCCGTAATTATAAGCTGAAAATTAGCTGCCAGCGATGATGGGTCACCTTACGACTCATGAGGACACATTACGACTCTTCACCACGAGTCACAGTCTAGACAGTAGCATAAGGCACCCAGACTAGTCTGACTAGGAGTCATACCCTATAACTCATACTCCAACCTTACGACTCGTGAGGTTCAATCATAGACATATCAAAAACAAGGGATCATTTGGATACAAAAGGTACCCTACAACTTGTTATGTCCTAGTCGTACTTAAGTCAGAGAATTCTGGGTAACACATTGGTCACCCTATGATTTGGGGTTCTACGACCCGTAAGGACACTTTACAACTCATAAGGTGAGTCATAGTTGGTCAGTAATTTCACAATCAAGGAATTTTTCCAAGGATCAAAATTCAGGGTCTTACACATACTAGACAAATCTGTAAGGAAAATATTCACGAACCATATGAACAGAATCTAAGGAAGAAGGTAAAGCAACACTAGTATTACGAATATGATCCAAATAAGACAAATATCCCCTCTCAACCAAATGATAAGCATGTAGGAAAGATATAAGCCTCTTGGGACCCAAATAAAGCACACCATTCCAAGCTACCCTTGGCACATCCGGTAAAGCTAACATCACAGTCTTAGCATAATAATCTAGGACATCATGATAAGGAGCTAACCAGTCCATAACAAAGATGACATCAAAATCTACCAATATCTAATACGATTAGATTACCCAGGTCTCATGCCTAATAAAAGTCACAACACAAGATCGGTACACCTAATCCACCACTAAAGAGTCTCCTACGGGGGTAGATACACTAATAGGAACATCAAGAGGCTTACAAATAAAATTATAACCCGAAGCAAAGTATGCAGACACATAGAAAAAGGTCGACCCCAGATCAAATAACATAAATGCAGATCTAAAATAAATAATGGCATTAGAGGAATCTGCCTCTGGCCTGGCCGGTATAGCAAGCACTGACCACATCTACCACCTGGTTGAGTAACCCCACGCCACCATCACAGGCACCACTACCTTTATCTCTTGCATCTTTATTAGCACCTCTACCTCTCACAGTCGGTATAGGAGTAGCTCTAAAAACATGATGGAGATAGTCCTTGGCCACATGGCCCATCTTATCACACATATAGCAAACCTTACGGCCTGACTTATAGGAAAAAGGTACGACTGAACTAGAATGACCACCTAAAGTTTCTGAACTAGAAGACCTACTACTTGAACTCTGCAAGGTTGCCTGCACTGGTCTACCATGATACCTGCAAAATTTTCTAAAATCTCTACCTCAAGAGATATGACCTATAAACTCACCCAAATAATGCACCTTCTTGGTTCCTCCCTAAGATGTTCGAAGAATAGACTTAGTTATCTTAGCACAATCCATAATACTTTAAAATGATGCTCTATACACTACTATCTAAGTTATAGCAAGCTGAAGAGAAACATCTAACCCCTTCATGAACTTCTAAATCTTTTCAGAATCGGTGGTAATACTGATATAAGAATACTAGACAAGCCATAGAGTAGTGCCTCATACTCTGCAAGAGTTATGGATCTCTGTTCCAAATAATCAAATTTATCTCTTATCTGATCTCTCAAATTTAAAAGTACAAATTTATCCAATGGCCTCTATAAATTGATTCTAAGTCATCTTTGGTGAGCCAAGAGGTTGGTAACCAATAAGCGACCTCCATCAATCTCTGGATGCATATCTCAATCTGTAAGTAGTATAAGCGACCCCATCGACTCAAGCAAACCAAGGTTATGCAACTTCTCCCTACTATCCATCAAGAACTTATAAGCATTATTGCCTATAACATCACTAGATCTAAAAGGACCCAAATGAGTGAATCTCTCAAACCTCTTCTTATCCTCAAAAGTTATAGCTACACTCACTATAATAAAAGGTATCATAAATTTGGATTCCTGTGAAACTATCTGAGGAGGCATAATAAAAGAGATTGAACTCCAATCTCAAAACACCACTTAGGTACATGCGCTGAAGAAGCAACCGCACTCAAAATCTGTGGAATACCATAAGAAGATGTCGGCATAATAGGAGGATCCATACTCGAAACCAGAGGAATACGATAAGAAGACTCTAGCATAGACGTGGGTATAATACTTAGATCTAGTGGAACACTAGGTGCACTCAAAGGAGCACCCTCCAACTAGGTTAGCAAGCAAACTAGTAACCCATCTAAGACTAGGGTAGAAGAACTCAGTGGAATTGGAATAGGACCCATATCTCCAAAATGCTCATGATAGGATCAAGGAAGAGTCCCCTAGTGTTATCTCTGAATGGGGCAGATCCTCATTCTCATCTTCCACATCGAGCCCGACCACGAATAGCCACTCTCTCTCTAGACTTAGTACTTTCCTCAAATAAAGGATCAAAATCTCCAACCTCACTGGATCTAGTCCTCACCATCTATGCAAAAAGAGTAAAATATGACTTAGAACACAAGGTATGAAACATCCACATAATATAGGATGAAATAAAAGAATTTTTCCTAAGGATATCTTACAGCGTCTTAAAGATAGATATGGACTTCTACATACAAATCCCCAAGACTCAATTAGATACCCCATTCTTACACTATTGAGACCAATGAAAACCTAGCTCTGATACTAATTTGTTAGGACCCAAAATACCAAGGGTCATGATGGTACTTGTCGCAGCAAGCCTTAATAATTTAGCTCATCACCCAAACTGATATAAAATAAAAAATTATTACCAAACCAAGTCAAGACCCCTAGAACGGATTCGGACCATATATATATAGTAAAAGCATAAATAAAATTAAGATACCAACTGATTCCCAAAACCTGGTGTTATAGTGTATGAACTAATTAGTACAACTCGAGGTAAAAAAATACATAAGATATCCAAACAGGAGCAAAACATTGTCTCTAAATACAAGTAAGACATAGTTTAGATAAGAAAAGGTAGAAGTCAACTCCGTATATATAGATTAACCGCTACCTCGAATAAGATCCAAGTATCACCTAAATTAACTATCTATGCAGTGAACTCATACCTAGATCCGCACCGAAAGGGCGTAGCAGGGATGAGTACGGTCCACTTGTACTCTATAAGATCATAGGTCGACTGAATAAAGAAGAAAATAAAGAATATAAACACAAACTTAGGGCACATCACCTGCAATCTGAAAATATCCCAAATGGTATTCCACGTCATCTCTATTATCAGTTCTACTATAAGCATATAAAACAAATATGGGTAGGGAAAGAAGTACCAATGATCACATATATCAAATACAAGTATAGGAAGATAAAACAAATGGATAGATATCAAGTCAAAAAAATAAATACAATCACAACATAAGTGCAATATATGAAGTGTATTAAGGATGACCATGACGATGACGATGATGATGATATGATGTACGAGTTTGTTGCACAATATTCGTATACACCTATAGAGCTAAATCTTCCCAACATAAGATCCATGAGGGGTTCATCAACCCGTATACAACCAATATCCATATCTCTTCTCTGACACATACATCGGTAGAGGGTTTTTAAGATGTCATATTTTTTATTACAAAAAGCTAGTATTTCTATTATTTTCACACTGGTACCAATGTTTCATGAATGAATATGATATGAGGATTTAATGCTCACAATCAACCAAAATAAGAATATCCAAAATCCAACCAATATACCAATCATGTGAGCTAAAAATCCACTCAAATCAACCAACCATCCATGATCCAAAATAATCCAGAAAACAATCTAGTGAAACATGCAAGAAAGTGTCATTGATATCATATAAATCCCAAAATATACACTTTTTCCACCGAAAGAGTGCACCAAACCTACATATATCAATACTAGGCCATCAACATCAAATAAGACCCCACAAAGTCATACATAACAACTAATGTCTTAAAATTATCAAATATTATCCACATAGGCCCCTACACGGGCACTCAAATTACGTAAAGACATTTTCAACGATGCAACCACATACCCATAGCATGTTTTACATTATTATTAACTACCCAACCCAGTCTAAAGAAAGCTAAGTCATAACCTGCCTCAAAAGCTAAAACTCAGTCCCAAAAGCCTTTAATCCGGAGATTTTCCCTAACGAATAGACCTGGAACAACTAAAACATACAATTATAGAATCTATGCATTAAAAAAAAAGAATGATACCCATATTGTCCACTTCTGAATTGGGGTCAAAATGGACCCCCGAAATAGGTTTTAAAAAAAGTAAGGTAAAACTGGAATTTTTGTCCAAAAATATATTTTCCATAATTAAAGAAACTCATATAAGAAAACCCAAGCAAAAATGGATTCAAATTGGGGTTTAAATTAAAGAATACAATTATTAGGCCTTTCGAGCCCTAATTCCACTTTTAAATTCGTATTTAAACAAGATTTAAATGATAAAATGAAGGAAAATTGTTGAAATAGAAATTTTGAAGCTTATAAATGGAAGAAAATTTTCAAACACTCAAACCCCAAGCTCCAAGTCTCAAAATGATGAAAAATTGCAAAAAAAAAGTATTTAAATCTACCCAGGTGCCGCAAAGTTGGACCTGGGTTGCTTTAGTGGTAAGCGCTAAAGTACCCAGGTGATGCTAAAGTGATACTCTTCCACTGTGACAATCTGCTAAAGCGGACCTTGGGTCACTTCAGTCGTAGGCATTAAAGCACCTAAGTTACCAATTTAGCAGTACCTGCTAGGCGACCAGGGCCGCTTTAGCACCAAAGGGATGCTAAAGCGCCTTCTACTAAAGTGCCTAAAGGCCGCTTTAGTGGTCACACCAACAATTATGCACCAGCTACAGACTTGTAGGATTCCAATTCTTTGCGAACCCCTCGAGATTCATCTGGAATCCTGAAAATACAAATGGACTATACTATCCTATCAAATTCGATGCTCTGAACTCAATAGCGATATCAAATTTTTAAAATATGTTGGTTTCATAGAGTTGACACCCGAAATCTAATTTTATAATTTTTTAAACGAAGGAACGAAATGAGATACAAAAGCCATAAAACTACACCTACTATGTTACCAGCCTAAACTCGACGTTTCCATCTGATGCACAGATCAAACGATGTTTATCGAAGTCTACTAGCAAGCCTTTAAGACAACCAAAAATCACAATCCCGTATAAATCACATTGAGATGCATTGAGAACCACCAAATATCCCCACACTCCAGAAATACCACAATGCAACCACGGAGAGGTGTAAAATGGTCAATTCACACAAAATCACATACTTCATACAAAACACCAAAAATCGGGTCATTACACCATAAGATCTTTCCTTTATTTGATAGTCCTTTGTTTTGGACATTATGCAATTTCTTTTAGTTTTAAGGTTGCATCCACTACTTGAAAATCTTTGATATTTTGTTACAGACAACTTTCAAGTCTAAGGGATGGTATTTTTGTTTAAGTATCAATTTTTCGCAAATAGTGTACTTTTGGTTTTGTCTTAGATTTGAATATTTATTGATGAATTAGTTCTAATTATCTCTTGTAAGTGTTGATTATGGGTTAGTTTTTGTGGTAGTTGGTTCGCTCACTGAGTGGTAGTGTGGGTGCCACTCACAACAGGTTTGGGTTGTCATGGAAAATAATGAAATAAATAATAAATATCTTGGTATTACCAAGTATGTCTCAGGACAGAAATATACTATGAAAAAATTACCAACTTTTTCTTTTGGCCTATATTATGGAGATATTAGTATAGTTGAAGCACACTCTATCGTTAATCAGAAGTTTACTGATGTAAATACTTTGGTGCTTTGTGCTTTGGCATGACCAACTAGGCCATCCTAGATCAATAATGATGAGATGAATTCAATTCAAATGGGAATCCATTAAAGAACTTGAAGATTCTTTTGAGTGATGAATTTTATGTGTTACTTGTTACCAAGTCAAATTCATAACTAAGTCATCGCCATTGAAAGTTGGCGCCTAATCCCTTCTTTTTCTAGAACGCATATATGGAGATATATGTAGACCTATTCACCCATTCAGTGGGTCACTCAGGTACTTTATGGTCCTAGTATATGCATATTTGAGATGGTCTTATGTGTGTCTCTAATCGTCTAGCATACTGACCTTTGCAAAATTATTGGCATAGATATACGATTAAGGACGCTATTCTCGAACTATCCGATTAAGGTTATTCAACTTGATAATGTTGGAGGATTTTACATCCCAGGCTTTTGATGATTACTGTTAGTCGATTGGGATACAGGTTGAACATCATGTACCTTATGTTCATACTTGTTGACACCCAATTTTGACCCCCCCAAATATTTCTCCCAATGTTATTTTCTACAAAGTTTATCAGTTTTGGGTATTAATTTTTTACTTATTTTTTATAAATAATGAAGTGTCGCATTCATGATTTTAAGCATACAATTTATTTAAACATTTAATATATATATATAATTTAATAATTTAAATATAATATTTTACAAAATTTTATTAATATTTATTAAATTATTTTTGCAAATATGCATACTTATAAATTGCAAACACCTAGTGTATTGTTGTTGTTAAATTATTACACCTTTTGCAATTTGTAGTCATAATTTAATATATGCCTAATTTATTTCAAATTATTATTGCCGTTGGTCTTTAAAATAAAATATTTCTTGTCATTAATATTCTTTAGATAATTTATTTATAATTAATTTAAGAATAACAATTATATTTATTTATTATTATTATTATATAGTTATTGTATTTATTAAAATAGCAATCCAGTTTAATTTAATTTTCATCTTATTTAACTTTTAGCCATTTGTACCTAATTTGTGTCAATTTTGACCTAAATCAATTTCAATTTGACGCCAAATTGAAATTCCCAACTCAATGTTATTAAACTCAATTTTGACCCAATTTTAACCTATTTCCGACCTAAATTTTTGAAGTTTGATCTCAACCATTAGTTACATTCGATCAAATGGTTCAGATTAAATCCCCATGTCCTCTATTTTAATCAACTAACACCAAAAATGAAACCCTAATCCTATTTCCTAAAAAATAGAATCCTTACCCTCATTCTCCTCCCTCTCACCAAAGAATGCCATCATTGTCGCACCATTGTCACCGGTAAACTTCATTTCCAAATGCCCCTTCACCGAAAACCCTCTCCCGTCTCCTCCTTTCATCGCTACCCTGGTAAAATGGAATCTATCACTGTATCGATGGACTGCCACCTCGCCTACTCCCACTCTATTTTCTTTACTCCATAATGACACTTCAAGTTTTGTCAAATATTGCCAGAAAATGTTGAAGTTCATAATGGATTCTCAAAATCCATTCCAGATTTGTTTCTCTATTTAAATTCATGTCAATTTACTATTATCATCTTCTTCTACACTTTTTATTTTAGATAGATTATTAGATTTGAAATAGATAAAATTTTGTTATGTTTTTTGATGTGCTTTAGAAATATAGCACTGTCAACCCCTTAAAACAGGGAAAATATGCATGTTTTTGAGGTTATTTTGCAAGATATGATGCGTTTTGGGTATTTTTGCAGGAAATCATATTTTGGATGAAAATTTCATGAAAAGGTTGAAAAAAGTTGTTTTCGGCTACTTTTGGAGCAATTATGGATGTTCAGGACACTTTCCGGCTTGATCACAATCAAAGCATGTTTGAGAATCGAAGAAGAGCTGAAAAGATAAATCCCGGTACTTACTAAGTCAATATGTGGACCTCAAGTAGGACCTACGGACCACAGGTAGGAAAAGCAAGTGCCAGAAGTACAAAATCCCAAGAGCTGAACTTACAGGATTTTTTCATCCGCAACCTGTGCCCTGTACCTGCACCCAAGATCAGGATTATGGGTACTACTTGTGCCCAGGGACAAAGCGCAGGTATAGACCACATGTGGATACTGACCCTGTTGTTTTCTATTTCATTCGGGCTATGGTTTTAGGGTTTTCTCATGTAATATAAATACACGTTATGTGTTTTTTAGTAGAAGTTACACACTTTTGATACTTATAAGTATATTTTAATTCCAATATTTGATTTTGGTCTTGGGAGTCTCTTGTATTGACTATAGTTGATTAATTAGTTACAATTGAGGGTTTTGTTACTTCTTATCATTGTGATTTCATTTATGGTTTCGATTAGGAATGTTATTGATTTCTTCATAAGCATGAGTGGCTAAAACCTATAGCTAGGGTTGTGGAAACCCTAGCAAATTGATAGAGTAGGGGAAATGCTTTCGTTGTTCTGAACCGATACCTATGCATGTGTTGCTTTTATTATAATATTTTTTTAATGGGATATACGTTAGGATCCCACCTAGATATTGCTGCTTACTCCAAAAAAGGAGTAGTGACAAGGAAAAGATAAAGACAATAGTAATTTGGAGTTTAACTATTGATCCACACTTCTAGGTTCTATCTTAGTAAGATGGTTACATTTCATCTAATAACTAGAAACTTAAAAGTTAATAGTTAACTGGGATCAAGATAAGGGTTAGTAGGGCGATATCCTGAGACTCAAAAGGTGAAGGGTGAAATCCTTCTGCTCATCCAAAAGACTGTAGAAGGTACATAACTTATCGATTCTACATACAAAGTATCGGGTCGATTAACAAAGCTTGATAAGATATAGAGTTGATAATATAGGGAAAACACAATCCTAGTGTTCACCTACACCAATTACAACCAAAGTTAATATAGTTACTTGCTCGATATTACTATACAAAAAAAATATTTACTTTTCTTATTTTGCCTGCCGACTGCAACTGCTGAGATCCACACTTCCACGTGTTCCCTTGGGATTTGACCCCAACTTTTGTTGGGTTATTGTATTGTGATGGCAATTGTATCATCATTTGAGAGAGGTTTAGATATCATCAAAATTTTGTTTTCATTGCTAGGGAACACGGTTTTGATTTGTGATTTAAAGTTGCTGTAATTTTTGGGTTTTTCTTTTTTATTTTGTTATTAGTTAGGAATACACCGTTGTATGCCTAGAACATGGTGTAAAGGAAATCCCTTACTCCCAATAAATCCAAATCCAAAGAGGATCCTACAAACACCTGGTAGGATGTTTGAACAAAAAAGAGATGAACCTTCTGAAGAGGTTCATGATGTTGTATCTCTCCCTCCTCTCAAAGGAGTATAGGATATTATTGATCAATAGACCGATGAGTTGTTAGATCAAGCTAAAGCTAAAATGAGGGCAACGAAAGAAACTTAGAAGGTAGCTAGGGTGGCAGAGCTAGCTGAGCAGAGACATACAGCAGACCTCCGAGTAGCACTCAGTTGGAATAAGAACAAAGCTAGAGGTGCCAGAGTTCAACTAATCCCAGCATATCAGTATGTGCAGCCATATATAGATGATGAAGAAGACATGGGATATATTAAACCGGTAGAGACTGGAGCCATAGTTCCTCCTATTTTACCCCAGGCATCAAGTTTGACATCACGAGTGCAATGATCAAACTTCTAAAACTAAAGGGTGTGTTTGCAGGTCTACCTACAGATAATGCAAAATAGCACCTTGCCAATTTCATGAGGATCTATAGTTCGTATACTGTAATACCCCGTATTTCCTTAGCTTAAATTAACTCTCAGTCCATGAGTTATCTGGTATAAAATTTTTGAAATACTCAGTATTTTCCAATTTAAAGCCTGGCAATGCGTAGGAAATTCAAATAGCTTTCAAACGATATAAAGTTCACCCAAATTCGATACCTGGGCAAAGAGTTATGGCCGTTTTTGTAAAATAGTGTGCCAACTGGCACTCCGACGTATTTCGGAGCCAGGCCAAATGGCATTTGGAAATTTCCAGTGAAGCTCTGTGATACCACCACGTCATGCCACCAGCCATATTAATAGTTGTCAATTTCTAGTATTCCAACGCGATCCTGGCGCGTCGCGTCAAGGGTGAAATTCAAAATCAAAGGGGCACTGTAATTCCACTGCATCACGCCAAGCCCCTGGTTCCTAATTGTAATTTTCAAGTGGCCCAGTGCGATAATGGCATGTCGTTCCAAGGGCCTAGTTCAGAAAATTTTGATGAAAACTAAAAGAGTCGTCCAGGGTTAAATTGGCCTTTCGAATTATTTTATTACGTCCAAATAAGGGATTTAATCCGTAAAAATGTTTTAAGTCATTCATTATTCAACTTTTTCCTAAATCAAAAAGGCATTCTATGTCAATTAACAAAACCCTAACTTCAAGAAACCAAGATCAATGTCAAAGGATTCACCAAGAACTTCAACTCACCAAATTAAGGTATGTTAGGTGTTCATCTATGGGTTCCTTTCACTAGAGTCCACGAATCCATTTTCAAACTACATGATTGTTGAATTATGAACTTCCATGCTTGTATTGAATTGAATTTATTTTCATGTTATTGTTGGGTTTTAGTCCATGATTAAATTATAAGATTTTATGAAATTAATCATTGTATGTGTTGAATTACATGATTTTCATGATAAACCCTTCAATTTGCAAGTTGATTTATGTAACCATGATAACTACATGTATTGATTATCATATAACCTAAGCATGCTCCCCATGTGTTTGTAGAATGCCAATGTGAATGAAATAGTGCCATTATAACACGATAGCAAGTATTGCCCATTCATGTACAAGTTAATGCATTACAAGTGTTTGATGAAATACCACTATGGATGAATTATGATCAAGTGAACACTGCTATGTTATTCAAGATTATATTATGCCTTTTTTTATGCTATCGAGTCCTGGGGGTATTTAATACCCAACAATTTAGCTGTGTACCTAGAGCCAGTGTTAGTTACAGAATAGTATCAGTTATGTTCCAATCAGTAGAATCCAGTCAGTTATAGAACTCAATCAGTTGTAGAACTTAGGAAAACTCAGTAAACTCAGTATCAGTCCAATCTAGTTCAGCATACTCCATTCAGTTTCTTTTTGTTGGGAGTAGGATTAAACACCGAGTGAACCCAAGGATGGGGGATCACCTGCCAGTAGAGGGTGTGATCTCTAGAAGCAATCCTTAATTTCCATAACTACGTAGCCAGCATAGGTTGAGACATCAAACCTACTAGTTGAGGATTGATGAGGTGTTTTAACCTGCCAGATGAGAGTTCCACCATTCTCATTAGAGTACCTGGAAGATGAGGGTAACTCTTCAGTGTTTTTACCATGGAATAGTACTGACACTCTACCAACTGGGGTCACAGGTTAGACCCCAACTCAGTTATCTTATTTCGGGCATGTCGGTTAGATGATTACCTCCCACAGTCTCAATTTCAGCCTTCAGAATAGAACTTAGTTCAGTTCTATAGAATCAAGACTGTCAGATACAGTCAATTAGTATCAGTAACTCAGATATTAGACACTCTCTCAGTAGACTGCCTATGTGTAGTGTTGCTCATGTTGAGGACAGTAAGAAGAAGTTAGTTCAGAAAGTTCATCAACTTTCTCGACTAGGTGTTTTCTTAGTCAATTCAGTGGAAGGTAGTGTGTGGGTTCAGAATAGTTCCAAATCCTCTCTAGTTTTTGAGGTGAAGGAAAAGTAAGATAGATATCCCAGTCTTGTAAAGTTGAAAGAGCCAGTCAAAGATTAGAAAGTAGAGGTTTTCTCCTAATGGAGAGATGGTGTGTTGCGTTTCCAGAGTCGTTTATATGTGCCAGGTGTAGATGAATTAAGGCAATGAATTCTTGCAGAAGTGCATGGTGCACGTTACTCGATTCATCCAGGGGACACTAAGATATACCGCTATTTGCAGGAGATCTATTGGTGGAGTGGGATGAAGAGAGATATTACAAAATTTTTACCTAAATACTCTACATGTCAGTAAGTTAAGATTGAGCACCAAAAGCCTAGTGGGTCCATGCAGGAGTTCAGTATTCCTACATAGAAATGGGAAAAAGTGAACATAGACTTTATGACGAGTTTGCCTCATACTCATCATGATCATGATTCTATTTGGGTTATCATATATAGTATGACCAAATCAGGTCATTTATCTCCAGTTCATACTTCTTATTCAGCCGAGGACTACGCCAAAGTCTATATCAGAGAGTTGGTTAGGTTATACGGAGTTCAAATATCCATTATCTCCAATAGAGGAACCTAGTTTACCTCTCATTCTGGAAAGTATTCCAAAAGGGTCTTGGTACCCAAGTTCACCTCACTACAGCTTTCCACCCTTAGACAGATGGTCAAGTAGAAAGGACCATTCAGACTCTAGAAAATATACTAAGAGCATGTGTTGTCGATTTTAAGGGTAGTTGGGATGACCACTTACCTTTGATCGAGTTCACATATAATAACACCTATCATTCCAGTATCCAGCTATCAGTCTGTATATAATAGTAGTAGGGCCCGACCTAGTGTTTGATGCCTTAGAGAAGGTTCAGTTAATCAGAGATAGACTTAGGGTTGCCCAGAGCTAACAGAAATAGTATGCAGATGTGAAGAGAAAGGATCTCGAGTTTGAGATCGATGATTTTGTGTTCCTAAAAATCTCTCCCATGAAAGGAGTAATGAGGTTTGGCAAGAAGGGAAAGCTCAGTCCCTGACATGTAAGTCCTTACAGAATTCTCAACCGTTTTGGAAAGGTAGCTTATGAACTTGAGTTGCCTTCAAATCTAGCCTCAGTGCATCCAGTATTCCACTTCTCCTTGCTAAAAAAATGTATTGGTCACCCAGCAGTCATAGTTCCTTTAGAGGATGTAAATACTTATAATGATCTCTCTTTCGAAGAGGTTCCAGTCCAAATCTTCAATCATCAGATTCGCAGACTAAGGAAAAAAAAAGTCCCCTTAGTCATTGTTCTTTAGTAAAATCAGTTCGTAGAGAAAGATACTTGGGAAGCAAAAGCAGATATGCGGACCAAGTATCCTCACCTCTTCTCCGCAACCTCAGATCCAGCTTAAGGTAACAGTCTTCCTTAGCTTTACTCAATTTCATGTTTAGCTATAATTATAACTTGGTATCCATTACCGTTGCATATTCAGTCATGCATTCATGAATCAGTTTAGTCAAGTCCTCATGCATCATATATGCATGTTCAGTATGAAAACCCATCTTTTCAATAGCTTCAGTCATAAATTCCATGCATCAAATATGCATATTCAGTGTAAGAGCTCAGTTTGTCCGTATTTCAATCATGAAGTCATGTTCCAGTGTGCATGTTCAGTGAGTAAACTCAATATATTAGTGTTTCTCATCTAAATCAGTCTCATTTGAGGATGAATGTTCCCAAGGGAGAGATATTTTATTACCCTGTATTTCCTTAGCTTAAATTAACTCTCAGTCCATGAGTTATCCTATATAAAATTTTTCCAAATACTCATAATTTTTTAGTTTAGATCCCGCTAATGTGTAGGAAATTCAGTTAGCTTTCCAACAATATAAAGTTTGCCCAAATCTGATACCAGGGCGAAGAGTTATGGCCATTTTTGTAAAACAGTGTGCCAACTAGCACTCCGGCGCATCGCGAAGCCAGGCCAAATGGTATTTGGCAATTTCCAGTGAATCTCCATGATACCACCGTTTCACACCCCCAGCCACATTCATAATTGTCAATTTCTAGTGTTCCAACGCGATCCTAGCGCGTTGCACCAAGGGTGAAATTCAGAATCAAAGGGGCACCGCGATTCCACCACATCACACCAAGCCCCCCAGTTCCCAATTGTCATTTTCTAGTGGCCCAGCGTGATAATGGCATGTCGTTCCAAGGGCCCATTTTGGAAAATTTTGATAAAAATTAAAAGAGTCATCCATGGTTAAATTGGCCTTTTCCCATTACTTTATTAGGTCCAGGTATGGGATTTAATCCCTAAAAACATTTTAAGTCATTCATTATTCAACTTTTCCCCAAATCAAAAAGGCATTCTCTCTCAATTATCAAAACCCTAACTTCAAGAAACCAAGATCAATCTCAAAGAATTCATCAAGAACTTTTAGAAACTTACCAAATTAAGGTATGTTAGGTGTTCATCTATGGGTTCCTTTCACCCATAGAGTCCACAAATCCATTTTCAAACTACATGATTGTTTAATTATGAACTTCCATGCTTGAATTGAATTGAATTCATGTTCATGATATTGTTGGGTTTTAGTCCTTGATTAAATTATAAGATTTTATAAAATTAATCATTGTATGTGTTGAATTACATGATTTTCATGATAAACCCTTCAATTTGCAAATTGATTTATGAAGCCATGATAACTATATGTGTTGATTATCGTATAACCTAAGCATGCTCCCCATGTATTTGATAGAATGCCTATGTGATAGTGCCATTATAAAATGATAGTATGTATTCCCTATTCATGTACAAGTTAATGCATTACAAGTGTTTGATGAAATGCCTCTATGGATGAATTGTTATCAAGTGAACACTGCTATGTTATTCAAGATTATGCTATGCCTTTCTTTCATGCTATCGAGTCCTGGGGGTATTTAATACCTAACAATTTAGTTGTGTACCTAGAGCCAGTGTCAGTTATAGAATAGTATCAGTCATATTCTAATCAGTAGAATCCAGTCAGTTACAGAACTCAGTAGAACTCAGTCAGTTACAAAACTCAGGAAAACTCAGTAAACTCAGTATCCATCCAGTCCAGTTCAGTATACTCGGTTTAGTATCTTTCAGTTGGGAGTAGGATTCAGCATCGAGTGAACCCAAGGATGTGGGATCACCTGCCAGTATAGGGTGTGATCTCTAGAAGCAATCCTTGCATTCCAAAACTACGTATCCAGCGTAAGTTGAGACATCAAACCTGCCAGTTGAGGGTTAATGAGGTATTTTAACCTACCAGATGAGGGTTCCACTGTTCTCATTAGAGTACCTGTCAGATAAGGGTAACTCTTTAGTGTTTTTACCCGTGGCAAGGTACTGACACCCTTCCAACTGGGGTCTTAGGTTGGACCCCAACTCAGTTATCTTATTTGGGGCATATTGGTTAGATGATTACCTTCTATAGTCTCAGTTTAAGTCTTCAGAATAGAACTCAGTTCAGTTCTACAGAATCAGGATTGTCAGATACAGTCAATTAGTATCAGTAACTCAGTTATCAGTAACTTTAGAATCAGTTACTCAGTATCAGAACTTAGTACTTAGTTTCAGATAAGCTCAGTCGCAGTATTTATTTATATGCATAGTAGGGCATACTCAATTTTTACAGCAGTGTCAGTTATCCATATACTCCCATATTCTATTACTCTATATTATTCAGTCAGTTATTATTCATGGATATGAACCCTTGCATTCATCCTTACCTCATCTAGCATACCAGTATATTTCACGTACTTATGCATACTCTTTCTTTGCACTATGATGTCTCATATCATAGGTTCGAATGCTCAGGTTCTCGACTGTCCATAGATAGATTTAGATTTAGCCAACAGCAGTAGATTAGAAGTGATTCATCATCATTCTATGATATTCTTTTATTTCATTATTTCAGTAGACTCAGTATTTCAGTAGATAGAGTTAGTTGGGGGATTGTCCCATCAACTCCACTTTTAGACAGTTTCAGATTAGAGGCTTTTCTGACTAGAGCTCAAACAGTATTTAGTTTTACAAATTGTTATTTCAGTTGATACACTTTATCTTTATTTATAGATTTTAAACCTTATGGAACTTCATCCTATTATTCTGTATTTATTACAATATCATATTTCAGTGCTCACAATAGATATCAGTCATAGGTTAGCTTGTGGTCCTTCGGGGTCATAAGCACTATATAGCATCCGGGGTACAGACTCGGGGCATTACATTTACAAAACCAAGGGTGAATCAGGAAGCACTCACACTGAGGTTGTTCCCCTTCTAACTTTTAGAAAAAGAATCTTTATGGTTAGGAGAACTGCCAAAAGGCTCTATCACTACATAAAATGAGTTGCATAGGAAATTCTTGAACAGGTTCTTTCCTCAATCTGGGATTTGTAGCTTAAGGACGAGATCTACAATTTAGGCAGCTACAGTTAGAGTCTATGTATGAGGCATAGTTCAGGTTCAAGAAGAAGCTGAGCATGGTGCCAACCATCGGTTGTCAGGGATGAGCTTATTAGAGATGTTCTACAAAGACCTAACCATCAGCTCCAGAGCCATGGCAGACACCATATCAAGAGAAGCTTTTATGAGACTACACTGGGAGGCAATTTTAGAGATGTTAGAACAAATCTCTCTCACTAACCAAGAGTGGCAAATTTGGAAGGCTGGGAGGGGATGTAGCACTTATGTTATTGGTGCCTCCTGTGACCAAAAAGTAGCAGATGATAGAGTAGCGTAAGATATTGTATTACTAAGAGCTGATCTTGGGGTACTAGCAAAGTAGCTTGTAGTAGCAACTTTTGAGAAGGTAAATGCAATAGCAGCATAGGGATCAGCTTCCAAAACTTACGAGTTAGAATTAGAACAGGAAGTGAATTATTTGGATCTTCAAATAGCTAGTTTCCACGCCCAAGGGAAAGGAAACCAAGGTCAAAACTACTACGACAGATATAAAGACCATAGAAAAGTGTGATGATGACTGGTAAAAGAGAAACTACTATAGAGAGAACAGAGATAAGTATATTCTAGCTGGCAGACGAGATACAAAATACAGAATGAAATAGATGCTGGCTAAGCTGGTGAAGGGTTACGAAAATTAAGAGATCAGCCTTAAATAGATTAAGGACAACATTTCAGGATTAACCCAGAAGGTCGAGTCATATGCCAATGCTATCGAGCAGTTAGAGCACTAGTTCGGGTAGATGTCAGTAACTTTTAACCAAGGCAGCCAGGTACCCTTCCGAGAAACTTGATGCAAAATTTAAAGAATGATAGTCATGTACTTGCTATTACCACGAGGAGTGGTATCACTACATGGATTCCCCACCACCTGCTGTAGAAGCTGATAATAATAAGACATCTATTGTTGAGTCTGAGAAAGTAATAGGTGATAAAGGTAAAGTTACTGAAGATAAAGGTAAGGGTTCGGTTATTGAGCCAAAAATCATAAAAATTTTATGACCTCCTCCACCTTTTCCTCAGAGATTAAGGAAAAATATAGTGAAAGGTAAGTTCAAGCAGTTTATTGAGATACTGAAAGAATTGAGCTTGAACATACCTCTTCTAGAGGCGTTAGAGCAGATGCCTGGATACGCTAGGTTTATGAAACAGTTGGTGACAAAGAAGAAAGAAGCTACTTTTGAGGGTGTTGATTGTTTGCTCTACTGTAGTGCAGTCACGACTAGGTTTTTAGCACAGAAAAAGGTGATCCCAAAGAATTCACTATACCATGTACTATAGGGTCATCCCGATTTACCAGAGCCTTGTGTGATTTATGGGCCAGCATTAATTTGATGTCGCTGGCCGTACTCAAGAAATTGGGCTTGAACCCTCCGAAACCAACTTTGATACAACTATTGATGGCTGACCACATAGTAAAGAAGCCTGTGGAAATCTCTTTTGATATCATCGTGAGTATGGATAACTTCATCTTTTTGGCTGAGTTCGTCGTCATGGACTATGAGGTTGATACCAAAATGCCCATTATATTGGGAAGACCATTTATGGCTACAAGTAGAGCTATAGTTGACATGGAGAAAGATGAGATAAATTTTGAGTCAACAATAAGGAGGATACATTCAACATCCGCAAATCAATAAAGCAACCAACCGACATGAGGGCAGTGTTGGTGATTAATTGAATTGATGACCCTAGAGGATACTCATATGGGTATCTTGAAGAATTTTGAGTAGTCAAGATACTCGTGTTTTGTTGTGACATTAAATCAAGCTCTGCATGGGGGGAAAATCATGGGCCTGTTAGTGAAGTTTGAGTAACCAACATAGCCATGACATATCACGATGTTAAATCAAGCGCTGAGTGGGAGGCAACCCACCTTTTTTAGTATTCACGTTTTTGTTGGTTTTCCCTTTTATAGGTTTTTAACTCCTGGACTTACCTGGATGCAATACGGTAAACATTGCTACATTTATTTATTTCCATCATAGTCATAAGTCTCACACGATAAGTTGAGTAATAAGTTAAAAAGTTAAAATTTTGAGGGTGAAAAATGAAAAGTTATAGACTTTGGCATCTAATTTTACTTTTGGGTCCTCAAACATAGGTTAAGAGACCATAAGTATCTGGAAATATATCAAAATGCCAAGTTCGGATAGAAGGAAAGTAGGAAAAAAATTTTAGCCTGACACATGCATGCAGCCCCTGCTAGTCGCAGGTGCATCTACGCCTAAGGCCTAACCATAGTTGCACCTGTTCCTAAGGCCTAACTGCAGGTAGTGGCAACAGGTGGAAGTCACAAGTTGGTCCATTATGGGACCAATTTTTAATTCAAATTTTGGGCCCATCAATACTTATATATGAACTAAAATAGCACCCCCCCCATCCCCCACCTCCGCTTATATTTAAACAGCCTTAACCTCATTCTAACTCATTCTAATCATCAAAACTTCACTTTTCTCCTTGAATTCAAACTTCCCTCTTAAAACACAAACTAACCCCATACTTGAGTAAAGGCTAAATTGACACTTGTTTGAGATACCAACTTGTCCCAACTCGCTAAAAACAAGTTTAAGCTTTGGTTTTGCTTGACTTCTTCATTATTCACTTTCAGTTCTTCATATAATAGGTAACTTCATAGGTTCCTAATCGTTATATATTGATCTATTTATTGTTTAAACAAGTTAATATGTGTATTCCATTGAAAAATATTTAGAAACTATTATGGTTGTATGTAGAAGCCTTGAAGTAGCATAAAATCATAATGTAGGGCCTTATTTTGAAGTAAACTACAAAGTTAGACCCCAACCAGAAGTTGAACTTGAATGAATGAAGCAACACCATTAGTTGAGCAGGTTTGTTTGCTTTAAAAGCTGTGATTTATGATAGGTTTGTAAACATTGGACTTGTTGGGATTTCAAATAGGTTATACGGATGTGAAAATTGATGAAAAATTTGAACTTTTTGAATTTTGAGTTTTTCTTCAACTTTTGCTATCCCACACTTTTAATGGAAACTAACAACTAATTTTTTAGGTACATATGGCATCTAAAGTTATGAAGAAGATGAAGGCCACTACTTCGAAGAGACGGGTAGAATCTCCCAAGCCTAGTGGTTTAGTAGAGGAGTATCTGAGGCAGCGACATAGAGACACTATCGTTGAGGTGACATATAGAGTTAGGAAAGGACAAACTCACTAGGCTGCTCAGACAGTTGTAGCCCATCCTAAGATGAGGTTATCCAAGATGTCACCACCATACACTCCTCTACCTGATGATGAGGGGAGGAGGAGGAGACAAAGTCTAAGTCTACTCCACAAATTATTGTTCAGGACTCCCAGTCTGAGAAGGGGTACCAGGACTCATCTAAGGAGGTAAAATAGGTAGATCTATCAGCGGTGCCCTAGTATAACAAGGGTATTTCTACTAATGTACAGCAGACAGATGTACCTTAATTTGAGGGAGTACAAAGTAGGATACCCACGATGAGTCAGTACAGCAGGGGCAGAGTCTTGCTCTGGGACATACCCTAGATGCACCTCCCGAGGAAGGACATCTGAGGTGGTATATGTAAGGGATGCATGAGATATATACTATTGATAGTATTATTTGGGAGGCAGGCAGGCCCATGATGTATATTTATAAGGAGCACCGGATTGACCTATCATGGATAGATCGAGCACCACAGTTATGGGCGATATTTGATAGATATCAACTAGAGTAAATGACTAGGCCACTAGATTCCTACATACTGTCTATGGTACAAGAATGTTATTTATCTTACAGAGCTACCGTAGTCCTTCCTATGCACAGACATCCAGGTCTAGTGAGATTTGCTAGGCAACCACAGCTTGAGCACATGCTGGTTAGATGGGTCAGCTTGACATTTTGATAGAGATTATCTGTATAGTTATCTTTGGCCTAGATTATATTACTCTTGCATCTACAGCTGAGTACAATCACAGACTAAGGGTAATACATGATCGACATATCATATGAGAGGATGAGCACCGATTGGAGTGGGTTGAGATGGCTAAGTAGATAGCTAGTTATATTTCATCTTTGGGTGATGCGAACCCAAGGATTGAGAGGTATACTATGATCAAAAAGGTCCTATTGACATTTGAGGCCAAGTTTTGGTGGTTGATTTAGATACAGACTGATACCCACTACTTCAGATAATATGTTGATGTAGGAAGGAGATGCACTGGTTGCTTGTATAATGGTTGGTTATGTTGTTGAATTTTTTGCCATCCTCAGGTACGAGTTATATGGCAAAGTATTTGGGGAATTGACTAATCTATCATTCTTTTACATGATTCAGAGGTTGTGTGATGAGGCTGATGTGCCTGAGATACTGGGTGTAAATGAGCAGGTACTTGCGATGGTAACTGCGTAGACTAGGTCTATGAAGGATGTGGCATGTCCAAGCTCTTCTAGGAGATCAAGACAGTACGCCACAATACCACCAGCCCATAATAAGGGCCCAATAGTTTCCACAGAGCCTGATGAGGTACATCGAGAGGATGTGGGTCTTAGTATTGATATGGAGATAGAGGATCAAAGATATGATCTAGACTCTAGTACGCAGGGTGAGGGGACACCAACTATTTCTTCTTTAGCCTTGGATTCAACCTTAGAGCTAGTGGGTGTACCTATAGAGCCTACTCACCTATCCACTATAGCTCATACTTTAGGTATGATCATTATATCTAGTGAGTTTTTATAGAGCTTAGTGGACAGCCAGAGGGACATAGATGCTTGAGTAAGAGTTGTTGAGACTAAGATGACTACCCTCTCTGAGAAGATAATATTAAGGGTTAGGACTAGATTTGAGCAAGCACAATCCCAATAGGAAGTTTCCCTGAGTACAGCACTTTTCAAGATACATGTTGATTTCTATATAGGACTCGATGAGTTTGAGAGATAGGTTACAGCCCTATACACAAAGATAATTATATCAAATCTAACCCTGATGAGGGAGGAGTTTGATATATTACGAGCAGAGGTATTCTCTCTCATAAAGAGCTATGTTGCATCCACTCTCTCAGTTATACCCCAAGTGGTCCAGATATCACCTACGTGTGCACTGAGATAGTTTGACTTCTTTGTAGAGGGTGATAAGGATGTTTCAGCAGTTAGGGCCAAGAGAGGTCACATAGATAACTTGAAGGACCCTAATTTGTCATATGGCCAGGCCGTTAGAAAGGTTGGGCATGATTTGATGGAGTCTAAATTCATCGATAGGTAAAGGTGTGCATCTATATAGCGGGTTCATTATCCAGTAAAGCATCACTACCACCATTGCCTCTGCCAGTGGATATGCCTCCATCGGGAGATGCTCATGATTTTGGCGCCTAGTGCGTTCCAGTTATGTTCTCACTTCCCTCAATTTTATTTTAGAGCATTGATGATAGTGCACAATTTTCAGTTAGGGGTGGGCCTACTATGCCACCGCAGGTTTTTATTGCCGTGATTCTTTGTCTTTCGGCTAAGGTATGGTTGTAGAACTAGCATGTCTAGGATAATTTTGTGACGTATTATATTTTATTTTGTATTATGTTTTTTTGTGTAATTAGGAGATTTTTTAAATATTTAGGGTAGTATTCATGTTTTGATTGATTTTTGATACCCCTCCAAAAATTTGTGTTTTAGAACTGTGTGAATGTATATATGTGTGAACATTGTGGATGCTGTTATGACATTAGAATTAGGGACATGGCAATCACTTGCTAACAATTATATGAACCGGATAGGTAGTAGCTAGTAATATTGACTATGTGCTATGTGTGTGTGAAATATTACCTTGTTCCCTTTGTGTGTTGAATTCAGAACATGCTTGGTTAGTTTTGCCTAGGTTAAAAAATAGTTAGCTAGGAAAGTATCATAGGTCACTTTTTATTTTAGTCCACTTTTAGCCTAAATGACCTTTCCTGTGTGAATTATATCCCTTGATCCCTGTTTTGAGCCTTGTAGCCTATTTTTCTTGCTTCACCATTCACCTTCCCATTTATATTTATAATGAACATGTTTTAGCTCTGGTCCTCCTTAGATATTGTGCACCTTAACTCAGGAAAAATGCCTAAGTTGAGGGTGGCTATCATAGGGGTGTGTAGTGTAAAATGGATATGAAGAAGGATAAAATAAGAGAAAAAATTTAGTAGGCCTGGATGTGGTAGAAAAATAAAAAGAAGAAGAAAAGAAGAATTGTGAAAAATGAGAAAAAGAAAAAAATAAAGGACCACACCCAACCTGAATATGCAATAAAGAATAAAAGGGAGAAATAAGGGTGGAATAAAAAGAAAATTGGCTAGCAAGTGAGACCCCACAGTTAGTGGAGTGCCAAGGAGACTTAGTAACTTGATATATCCATGTGTACCATACCAGCCCCCAAGCCTACATTACAATTCTAGAAAAGTCCTATAGTGATCCTAACTTGACTATCTAAATGCTACGGTAAAGTAAATAAGGGCACCCCTATAGTATTTGACAGATATTGATTGGAACTTCTTTTCTGAGTTTGAGTGTCTCTTGACCATCCCTGCATTGACATGAATTATTTTATATGAGTGAGTGGGACATCCTTGTTTTGAGGGTACTTAAGTCATATTGCAAGCTATTTGCTTGTTTTGGGTAGTGTAACTTGTATATATGAGTGGTTCTCTGTTGTTAATGTAATTGTCATAAATTGAACCCATTGAGTCACATTGTTTTTCTTCATATTCATGCACAGTTGGTTTTGAAAAATAAGATGGAAGGGGTGTTGTGTTCTAAGTTTTAAGTGTTGACTGACTACCTTGAATAGCTTAGATTCTCCTAGTTAAGCATCGTGTTTGTTTTTGTTTTTGTTGTGTTTTGTTGCCTAAGGACATGCAAACATTCTATGTTAAGGGTGTTGATATGTTATATAAATGTAGCACTTTCGATGCTTAAAACAAGAAAAATATGCAGGTTTCTAAGGTTATTTTGTTACATATGATGCGATTTGGTTATGTTTTGCAGGAAATCATGTTTTGGATGAAAAGTTCATGAAAAGGGTGAAAATGTGTTTTAGGCTACTTTTGGAGCAATTATGGATGTTCGGAACACTTTCCGGCTTGATCGCGATCAAAACATGTTTGAGAATTGAAGAAGAGCTGAAATGATGACTCCCGATACTTACTAAGTTAACATGTGGACTACAAGTAGGACCTGCGGACCATTGGTAGGCAAAGACAGTGCCAGAAGTCCAAAATCCCGAGAGCTGAACTTGCAGGATTTTTTCATCCACAACCTGCATACTATACCTGTGCCCAGGTGTAAGACCCTGTAAGATCCTAGCTTATTTCAGCTTACTATTGCAAGTTAAAAAGGGGTTCAAAATTAGAGAATTTCACTAAGTGTTAAGATTTAGTCACTTCCAAAGCCCCTTACACTTTGATGATCCTATTTTTGACCTTTCAAACCTTGGAACGTTAATTTCTAAGTTGCTTTATGATTGGGGTTGTCGATAATTTATCTCGAGTGAGTTTTGAATTTTTTAGATAATGTTTGAGACTTATTTGGATAATCAAAATAGCTAGGCTTCGCGATATGTCCGCGGTGCGTCATGTATCACATTGATGGGAAGAAACGCAGTGCAACGCCTATTGCATTGACAGAGCAACATAACATGTCATATTTTATGTCGGGCAATTGGACTTAGTTTAATGATTTCGGATCCTCAAGGGGTAATTGAGTCATTTCCCTCACCCTATCCCAACCATAATATGGGATTTAGGGTCCCAAAAGGCAAAAATTGATCATTCTTTCACAAATTCTCTCAAAAAGAAGTAATCCTCTCAAGAACAAACCGTAGCCTCTTCCAAATTCAAGCTCAAGCTTTAAGAAAATCACCAAGAACTTTTGCTAATTCTTCAATTAAGGTATGTTAGATGTTTATCCATGGGCCCTTTTCACCCATGGAGTCTAAGAACCTATTTTGATGTTTTAATTCATGAATTTACATATTTACAATGAGTTATCTTCATGAAGCTTTTATGAATTTCAATTATACATGATGTTTACATATGATTTTTGTTAAAAGTAGCCCTTACACATTTGAATGAAGGAAATTCCATGTTAAATCCCCAATTTATGGTTTTAGTATTATAATTATGTTATTCCCACATGTTTTAATTATTCTCATGCTTAAGCCGTGAATTTCAAGTGTTTGATGAAATGCCTAAATAGTATGGGTTCTTGAACAAGGACTATTTATTATGTTTTTTGAAGCTTCAGTATGTTCCTATTATTATTGTTATTGAGTCCTAGGGGTTATGAATACCCAAAAACTTAGTTTTTTACTTAGTCTTAGTATTTTCAGAATGGTTTTAGATATGTAGGGGCACTATCAATAAGTCAGTTATCATATTCAGTTAAACTTAGCTTAGTTCAAAAATCAGTGTCTTTTAGTTTGGGAGTAAAGCTTAGCACCGAATGAGCGTAGGGATGGCGTCTCCCCCATTAGTAGGCATGAGATGTTAGTAGCAGTCCCTAGGTAGCAGACCTACGATGCCACCATAGACTTTGAGGGGTCCCCCGTCAGTTAGGCATGACACTCTCATCCTTCAAGACATTAAATTAGTGGATTCACACAGCCAATGTTATTACTCATGGCACAGTACTGACACCCTTCTAATTGGGGTTACAAGTTGGACCCTGATAGTACATTAGGGTATGTCGGTTATAGCTAGCTCCCACAGTCTCAGTCCAGTCATAGTTCAAAAGTTAGTTCAGGTTTTTTTGACCATAGCATATAGTTATCAATTATTCATATATCAAATTTTAGTATTTCAATTTATAGAATACTTCAGTATCATGTTACATGCTTGGCAATGCATTTCTTAGACTTTACTGCGTTCATGCATACTATGCATTAGTTATTTCATGCTATTCATTCACAATTATTATTCATGCACATGAGCCCAATTATATTAGCCAAAACCCATCTAGCATACCAGTACATTTAAAGTACTGACCACATACTCATTTCTTGCGCTATGATATATCATATCATAGGTTCAAACGCTCAGGTTCCCAACTGTATTTAGATATTCCAATGCATCAGTAGCAGCAGCAGTGGTGAACTCTCATAATTTCAAGACTGATTATGTTATTTTAGTATTTCAGTTCTGTAGTCAGTTGGAGTTGTTGTGGGCCTGTCGTATCAACTCTTATTCAGTCAGTTTTAGAGGCTTTTGGACACTTCAGACAGTCAATCAATTTGCCATTACTTTTATCAGTTTTCACATAGTTATTTCTCGACAGTTATTTTCAGACTTATGATTCAGAAATGTTTTAGTATCTAAGACCTTATGGCATATTTAGTTATTCTGCATATGTGCATTTTATTACTATTATCCATGGCTCATAGCAGGTACCAGCTCATGGGTTAACTAGTGGTCACTTGTGACCATAAGCACCGTGTGGCATCCAGGTTGTACTCCTGAGGCATTAAAAACTTGGTATTAGAGCCTAAGGTTTTACAGTGTCCTAGGGAGTCTGAAATCTACATTGAGTAGAGCCTTGTGCATGGGTGTGAAGTATGCCACACTTATAGGCAAGAGGTTACGAGATATTTTAGGAAACGTTTCCCTTATTTCAATATTTGTGTCATGCGATTAAGCATAAGCTCAATTTAAACTCTC
The DNA here is from genome assembly GCF_002878395.1 of Capsicum annuum. Taxonomy (NCBI): domain Eukaryota; kingdom Viridiplantae; phylum Streptophyta; class Magnoliopsida; order Solanales; family Solanaceae; genus Capsicum; species Capsicum annuum. The sequence continues at coordinate 188,008,354 of NC_061122.1, forward strand.
TTTATAATTCAATCTTTCTCCCATTTATAGAATATGCCTCCCTAGAAAGAATAATATAAGGAGAAATAGAAACCAGCCTGTACCTTCATCTATTCAGGAAGATCCCCTGAATGAGCATGTCTCTAATGCCGAATTCAGAGTTGTATTCACTACTTTAGCTCACTCAGTGGGAATTCAGAATAATCAACAGGCTGCTACCCCATCCATTACAGTGGTTAATACCACCGCAACTAGGATTCGGGACTTCAACCGAATAAATCCTCCTTTGTTTACAGGATCCAAGTCTAATGAGAATCTGCTGGAGTTCCTTGACATAGTTTAGGAGGTAAATGACATTATGGGTGTGACTCCTAGTAAGAGTGCAAAGTTGGGTGCTTACCAGTTACAGGATCTATCTCACACCTGGTATAAATAGTGAAAGGGAGATAGAGGCACAGATGCAGGGCCTATTCAATAGGAGAAGTTTGCTATAACCTTTTTTGATAGGTTCTTTCCCTTGGAGTTAAGGAAAGCTAAGGTGTAGGATTTTATAAATTCAAAGCAGGGAACATGATTATAAAAGAATATTTGCTTAAGTTTACTCAGCTAGCAAGTATGCTCCTAATATGGTATCTGATAACAGGTCTATGATAAGTAAGTTTGTCTCTTGGGTAGGTGATAGTATGGTCAAAGAGTGTAGGACTGTGATGTTGATTAAGGAAATGGACTTGCCTAGGCTTATGGTCCATGCTCAACGTATTGAGGAGTAGGATTTTAAGGAAAAAGAGATGAAGAATAAAAGAGCTAAAATAGGTAGCTTTAGTTTCACTTAGCCAAGGTCAGATGGTGGTAACCATCCTTAATTCTGTTAGAAATCTTCATCCCCAACCTTGTCTTCAGCTAGTGATCCAGTGCCAAGGTTTAAAAATAGTAATTAGGATAGGGCGCTAGGCTCTAAGACTTAGGGTATTGTGAACAATGGTCGGTATAATCCCCTTTGGCAGAAGTGTGCAAGAAATCATCAAGGTGTCTGTAGGGCTAGCAGCAATGTGTGTTTTGGATGTGTCAAGCCAGTCCACAGGTTGAGGGAATGTCCGACAGGTATATGAAAAGGTAGGAATGTTCGCCTGCAGGGCTAGACTGACTCTTCAGTGACACCCGCAGGTCACCCAACTCAGTAGGGATCCACTTTTAGTGCCACCAGCGATCATCACCAGAGCAAATTGTATGTACTTCAGTCCTAGAAGGATCAAGAAAGTTCTCCTAGTGTGGTTATGGGTACATTACAGGTTTTTTATATACACATTTATGCTTTATTAGATCTTAGAGCTTCTCTTTCTTTTGTAACACCCTATATAGCTTTCAACTTTGGAGTCAGTCCTGAAATCTTAGCTAAAACCTTCTCAGTGTCTGCTTTAGTAGGTGTCTCTATTGTAGTCAGGCAGGTATACAAGAACTGTTCGATCACAATATCCCAGAAAGTCACTTCAGCTGATCTTGTAGAGTTGGAGATAATGGATTTTGATGTCATTCTTGGCATGGATCAGCTCCACTCATGCTCTGCTTTAGTTTACTATAGAAATAGAGTCGTTCGGTTTCAGTTTCCAAATGAACTAGTTATTGAATGGAAGGGTAATACTTCAGCATTTAGGGGTCAAATTATTTCATACCTTATGGCAAGAAAAATGATTTCCAAGCATTTTGTTTACCATCTTGTTCGAGTCAAAGACTCTAATTCTGAGGCCCTAAGTCTGGATTCAGTTTTAGTAATAAGGGAATTTCCATATGCATTTCCTGAAGACCTTCTCGGAGTTTCTTTCGAAAGGGAAATTGACTTCGAAAGAGACCTCTTCTAGATACCCAGCCAATCTCTATCTTGCCCTACAAAATGACTCCAGCTGAGCTTAGGTAATTAAAAGAATAGTTGAAAGATCTCTTAGATAAGGTATTTATCAAGCCCAGTGTTTCCCCGTGGGGTGCTCCAGTCCTTTTCATGCAAAATAAAGACGGTTCTCTTAGAATGTGCATCGATTACCATCAGCTGAACAAATTCACAATCAAGAACAAGTATCCACTCTCCAGAATTGATAACTTGTTCGATCAATTTCAGGTTGCCAGTTATTTCTCTAAGATAGGCCTCAGATTTCGTTATCATTAGCCCAAAGTTAGAGCATGTAACATTCTGAAAATAGCTTTTAGAACTTGGTATAGTCACTTTGAATTTTTGGTCATATCTTCTGGTCTAATAAATTCCCCAAAAAACTTTCATGGACTTGATGAACAGAATGTTCAAGCAGTACTTGGACATGTTCGTCATAGTCTTTATATATGACATCCTTGTCTAGTCTCATAATGAAAATGATCATATAGACTACCATAGAATAGTATTGTAGACTCTTAGAGCCCATCAGTTGTTCATAAAGTTCAGTAAGTGTGAATTTTGTCTAAGATTTATGGCTTTTCTTGGCCATATTGTTCCGGTGATGGAATTAGAGTTGACCCTCAAAAGACCAAAGTAGTAAGAAACTGGCCTAGAACCATCTCTCCATCAGATATCAAGAGTTTCTTGGGTTTGGCTAGATATTAGTGATGGTTTGTTAAATGGTTTTCATCTATTGTGTCCTCCATATTCAGATTGACTTAGAAGAAAGTCAAATCTGAGTGGTTAGATTCTGGTGAGAAGATTTTTTAGGAGTTAAAGACTAGACTCACCTCAGCTCCAAGTATTGACGTCGCTAAATAGTTCAGATGGGTTTGTTATTTACTATGATACTTTTAGAGTTGGTTTGGGTTGTATTTTAATTAAGAGAGGTAAGTTCATAGGCTATGCCTCTAGACAACTTAAACCCCATTAAAAGAATTATCCCACCTATGATCTTGAGTTAGCAGCGGTTGTTTTTGCCTTTACAATTTTGAGGCATTATCTATATGGGGTGCATGTTGATGTGTTCACGAACCATAAAAGTTTGTAATAAGTGCTTTCGTAGAGAGAGTTAAATCTTTATTAGAGAAAGTGGTTAGAATTATTGACAGACTATGATATGAGTATTTTGTATTATCCAGGCAAGACCAATATAGTGGAAGATGCCCTTAGTAAATTGTCTATGTGTAGTGCTGCTCATGTTGAGAATGATAAGAAGAAGTTAGTTTAGGAGGTTCATCACCTATCTAGATTAGGTATTCATTTGGTTAACTCAGTTGAGGGTAGTGTATGGGTTTAGAATTGTTCAAAATCTTCTTTGGTTGTTGAAGTGAAAAAAAAGCAAGATAGGGATCCCAATCTAGTTAAGTTGAAGGAGTCAGTCAAAGATCAAAAAGTAGAGGTTTTCTCCCAAGGGGGAGATGATGTATTGAATTGCCAGGGTAGATTGTGTATATCGAGTGTTGATGGCTTGAGACAGTGAATTCTTGCAAAAACGCATGTTGCGCGTTATTCTATTCATCTAGGAGCCACTAAGATATACCATGATTTATGAGAAATTTATTGATAGAGTGGCATAAAGAGAGATACTACAGAGTTTGTAGCTAAGTATGGTAATTGTAAGCAGGTTAAGGTTGAGCACCAAAGGCCTAATAGAACAATATAGGAGTTCAGCATACCCAATTGAAAGTGGGAAGAGGTGAACATAGACATTGTGACAGGACTACCTTGTCCGCATCGCCAGCATAACTTGATATAGGTTATCATAGACAAAATGACCAAGTAATCCCATTTCTTGCTAGTTCATACTTCCTATATAGCTGAGGACTATGCCAAGCTCTATATTAAAGAGTTGGTTAGGTTACATGGAGTCTCATTTTCTATTATTTCTGATAGAGGTACCCAGTTTACCTCTCACTTTTGGAAAGCTTTTCAGAAGGGTCTTGGTACCCAAGTTCGTGTCAGTACAGCCCTTCACCCTCAGACAGATGGTCAGCCAGAAAGGACCATACAGACCCTAGAGGACATGTTGAGAGTATGTGTTATCGACTTTAAGGGTAGTTAGGATGATCACTTGCCATTGATTTAGTTTTTCTACAATAATAGTTATCACTCCAGTATTCAAATGGCTCCATTTGAGGCTCTATATGGAAGGAGATATAGATCTCTTATTAGTTGGTTTGAGGTAGGTGAGACTGTGTTAATAGGGCTAGATTTAGTATTTGATGCCTTAGAGAAAGTTTAGTTGATCAGGGAGAGGCTTAAGATATCCCAAAGTCGATAGAAATCATATTCAGATGTGAGCAGAAGAGATCTCGAGTTTAAGGTTAGAGATTTGGTATATTTGAAGATCTCTCCTATTAAGGGAGTGAAGAGATTTGGCAAGATGGGAAAACTCATTCCCTGATACATTGTCCCTTACAAGATCTTGAGTCGTCATAGGAAGGTGGCATATGAGCTTCAGTTGCCTGCAGATTTGGCATCAGTACACCCAGTGTTCCATGTCTCCTTATTGAAGAAGTGTATTAGTGACCCAGCTGTAGTTATTCCTTTAGAAAGCATAGATGTTCAGAATAATCTTTCATGCAAAGAAACCCCAGTCAAGGTCTTAGATCACCAGATTCGCAGATTAAGGAACAAAAACGTTCCCTTAGTCAAAGATTTGTGGTGAAATCAATCCGTTGAGGGAGCTACTTGGGAGGCAAAACCAGATATGCAAACCAAGTACCCTTATTCAGACTCAGTTTGAGGTAATAATTTTCCTTATATTATATCTTTTCCAGTTTTAGTTCCAAGAAAATAATTATTTCATGTCATTGGATACATTGATCAGTTCAGACAGTCACCATGTTTCAGAGTCAGTCATAAAATCATGTTTTCAGTCATGCATGTTTAGCCTTTAATCTCAGTACCTCAGTATTTCTTAGCTTAATCTATTTCATTTGAGGATGAATGTTCCCAAGGAGGAGATATTGTAAGACCCTGTAATATCCTAGCTCATTTCAACTTACTATTGCATGTTAAAAAGGGGTCCAAGACTTAGAGAATTTCACTAAGTGTTAAGACTTAGTCACTTACAAAGCCTCTTACACTTCGATGATCCTATTTTTGACATTCCCGACCTCGAGACATTAATTTCTAAGTGGTTTCATGATTGAGGTTATCAATAGTTTATCCCGGGTGAGTTTTAGATTTTTTGGATGAGATTTGAGACTTGTTTGGATAATCAAAACAAAGAGCCTCGGTGATAAGGCCATGGCACCTTAAGTATTGCATCGGTGGGGAACAATATGGTGCATCACTTATCTTATTGATAGAGCAATGTGGTGCATCGTATTTTATGTTGGGCAGTCCAAGTTTAACGAGTTTGGGTCCTCATGGGGTAATTGAGTCATTTCCCTTACCCTATCCCAGCCATAACACGGGATTTAGGGTCCTAAAAGGCAAAAATTGATCATTCTTTCACAAATTCTCTCAAAAAGAAGTAATCCTCTCAAGAACAAACCCTAGCCTCATCCAAATCCAAGCTTAAGCTTCAAGAAATCACCAGGAACTTTCTCTAATTCTTCAATTAAGGTATGTTAGATGTTCATCCATGGACCCTTTTCACCCATGGAGTACAAGGACCTATTTTGATGTTTTAATTTATGAATTTACATATTTACAATGAGTTATCTTCATGAAGCTTTTATGAATTTTGATTTAACATGATTTTTGCATGTGTTTTTTGTTGAAAGTAGCCCTTACACGTTTAAATGAAGGAAATTCCATGTTAAATCTCCAATTTATGGTTTTAGTGTTTTAATTATGTTATTCCCATATGTTTCAATTATTTCCATGCTTAATCCATGAATTTCAAGTGTTTGATAAAATGCCTAAATAGTTTGGGTTCTTGAACAAGGACTATTTATTATGTTTTTTGAAGCTTCATTATGTTCCTATTATTATTGTTATTGAGTCCTAGGGTTATGAATACCCAAAAACTTAGTTGTTTACTAAGTCTGAGTATTTTTAGAATGGTTTCAGATATGTAGGGGTACTATCAGTCATTCAGTTATCATATTCATTTAAACTTAGATCAGCTCAAAAATAAGTGTTTTTCTGTTGAGATTAAAACTTAGCACCGAGTGAACGTAGGGATGGTGTCTCCCCCTTCAGTAGACATGAGACACTTGTCTCTCCCGTCAGCAGGCATGTGATGTTAGTAGTAGTCCTTAAGTTCTAGACCTACGGTGCCACCATAGACTTTGAGAGGTCTAGTGGGTCCACACAAATAATGTTAGTACTCGTGGTACGATACTGATACCCTTCCAACTGGGGTTACAAGTTAGAACCTGATAGTATATTGGGGCATGTCGGTTATAGCTAGCTCCCACAGTCTCAGTCCAGTCTTAGTTCGAAAGTCAATTCAAGTTTTCTTGACCATAGCATATAGTTATCAGTTTTCCAATTTTAGTATTTCAGTTTACAGACTACTTCAGTATAATGTTATATTCTTGGTCATGCATTTCTCAGATTTTACTGCTTTCACACATACTATGCATCTATTATTTCATGAAATTCATTCAGTCAGTTATTATTTATGCACATGAGCCTATGTATATCAGCCTAACCCCATCTAACGTACCAGTACATTCAAAGTACTGACCACATACTTATTTTTTGCACTAAGATGTATCTATCATAGATTTGGATGCTCAGGTTCCCAACCATACTTAGACAGTCCAGTGAATCCGCAGAAACAGCAGTAGTGAGTCCTCATATTTTGAGGATCGACTATGTTATTTTAGTATTTCAATTCAGTAGTCAGTTGGAGTTAGTTGGGGCCCTGTCCCATCAACTCTTATTCAGTCAGTTTTAAAGGTTTTTGGACACTTCAGACGGTTAGTCATTTTGCCATTACTTTTATCAGTTTTTCGAAAGTTCTTTTCAGACTTATGACTTAGAAATGTTTTAGTAACTAAAACCTTATGGCATATTTAGTTATTCCACATATGTATTTTATTAGTATTATTTAGGGCTCACAACAGGTACCAGCTCATGGGTTAGCATGTGGTCACTTGTGACCATAAGCACCGTGTGATATCCAGGGTGTACTCCCGAGGTGTTACACCAGGGTCAAGACTGCAGGTACTACCTATGCCCAAGGACAGAGCACAGGTACTGACCACATATGGCCACTGACCCTGTTTTCTCTTATTTTAATTAGGGTTTGGTTTTAGGGTTTCCTTATGTACTATAAATACCCTTTATATGGTTTTTAAAAAGAGTTACCCAATTTTGATACTCATAAATATGTTTTGATTCCAAGATCCAATTTTGATCTTGGAATTCTTCAATTAATTAATTCAGTTACGGTTGTAGGTATTATTATTTCTTATCATCGTGATTTCATGTATGCTTTCGATTGTGAATGTTATTGATTTTTTCACAATCATGAGTCGTTAAAACCCACGGCTAGTCTTCTGGAAACCCTGGCGAATTGACGAAGTAGGGAAAGTGCTTTTGTTGTTTTGAACTGATACCTATACATGTATTGTTTTATATTCATTATAATAGTTTTCTTAATGGGTGCACACATTAGAATCCTTCCTAGATATTGCTGCTTACTCCAAAAGAGGAGTAGTGACTAGACAAAGATAAAGACAATAGTAATTTGGAGTTTAACTGTCAATCCATGCTTCTAGGTTCTATCTTAGTAAGATAGTTAGATTTCATGTAATAATAGAGACTCAAAAGATAATAGTTAATTGGGATCTAGATAAGGGTTAGTAGGACGACATCCTGAGACTCAAAAGGTAAAGGGTGAAATCCTTCTGCTCATCCAAAAGACTATAAAAGGTACATAACTTATCAACTATGCATGCAAAGTATTGGGTGGGTTCAACAAAGCATGATACACCTACGGAGTTGAGAAGCTAAGGGGAACATAATCCTAATGTTCACCTACACTGATTACAATCAAAGTTAATATAGTTACTGGCTCAAAATTACTACACAACCCCCTCTTATTTACTTTTCTTGTTCTACCCGCCGTCTACAACTACTGAGATCTACATTTCCATGTGTTCCCTTGGGATTCGACCCCAACCTTTATTGGATTACTATATTTTGACAGTGGCCGTATCATCTTTTGAGAGAGGTATGTTTTGGGCATCATCATTTTTTTATTCTATTCATCTAATTTCGTTTTCATTTATACCGTTGAATTGACATATGTGAAGGCCCTAAATTCTATAACTTTGATCTTCCTTAATTCTTCATGTCTAGGTGCTACTTTTATTTTATTTTTTGAAATTTTGTTCCCTCGATCGTACATTAAAGTTGGTGTTTTATGACTGACACTGAAATTTCACTTATTGGGCCATAATCACCATTTTTGCTACTTCCCTTTAGCCAATTTAATTGATGTGAGTCTTGATGTGATAAAAATGTTATTTGCATATTCTTCTATGATGTAGTAATGCAACTTTCATAAATATCATTGACGTTTTTTGTCCTTAGCAATGTTTGGTCATTTACTATTTGCTCACTAATTCTAGCATGTTTTAATTTTTTAAAATTAGCTTTGTTGCGTTACTCAACTAATTATGGTATATTTGATCAATTAGTTGATTATGGATTGTTTTATTTAATATATTACATGTCTTTATTCAAAATTATGTGACAGCTTCATGGTTGGTCTATTTTTGATAAACTCTCCAATTTCATGGTCCCTTTACTTATTTTCCTACCCTCGTTTGGTTTGGACAAATTTGCACCCACTTATTTATGATAAACTTGGTCTTTTTTATATTCTAAATTGATTCAGCTATCTTTTTAAGAAAAAAAAATATTTCATTGGTTGATTGTTGTGAATATTTCTTTTCCTTTTTAATTTTCCTAATTGATATCTGAATATTTTTTTCTTATTTTAATTTCACACCATTATATGCTTATAAAAATGACTTTTCTCCTCTCATTAGGGACACGACTTAACAGCATAAACTCTCTTCAATTCTTATATTCTCAACTTCTGCTTTGGCTACTGGTTAGCTTTTACTATTAGTTGATTTTGTTCAAATCACTGTGGTTCACTCTTTCTTCTTTCTCGCGTCGACTTTCTGTTTTTATTTTCTTTTCTTAAAGGTATGTTCTTTTCTCGAATACTTAAGTGTTGAATATCATAACTCTAAAAATGTTTACTTATGGCTTTAACAAATACATATTCTTGATGGGGAGCATATAATTTATTATTTTTTTTACTTTCTCTTGTCTATGTTGCTTGGTTAAAATGTTGTAACGTTTATGATGTGCTTGTCAAGTTAGTAAATTCATTGATTGTGAAACATGCTTATAAGGCTAATATCGACATTAAAAGGTTTCTTTTGTTTGGATTTTTCTAGTCCGTTTTTTGTGCATGTGGCTATGTTAACAGGTTCTTAGCAGAGAGTTAGTTGATTAGGGGCTCAAATAATCGCTTGAAAATGTTAGCTAAAGGACTTCATTACCAAATTTGTTGTGCTTATATTTTTTATTTCTATTTTATAGGGTCTGTATAATTGATTGTAAACCCTATTGTGTGTAATAAAATTTATGGGGCTGCTTATAAGGGCAAAAAATCTGTGATTTGAATGTCCTATCACTTAGATACCATGTCTATAGGGTTATTTAATATTTTAACAAGTTAATTAAATTCTTATCTCACTTTGACAAATATATTCTAAGATAATCAACGAAACTGTTTTATCACCTAGAAATCATGTTTTTAGGAAGTGCAAACTAATTTTCAATCTATGAAAACTAATTTCAAAATTTTAGTTAATTTTTTTATATCGTAACTAATTTTCAGCACTTTACGTACTTTGACATGTCTGCTTAAACTTTAGCATATTTTTATTAATTTCCAGCATTACAAAATTATTTTCAGTATTTAAATTTAATTACAGAAGTATTTTTCAATTTTCAGCATTAAAAAAAGATATGTTCAGTATTTAAATTTAATTACAAAAGTATTTTTATCAATTTCCAACATTAAAAGAAAATTATTTTCAGTATTTGCTTTTAATTCCATAAATATTTTTTTTTATCAATTTTCAGCATTTAAAGTTATTTTTTATCCTTTATTTAAATTTAATTCCATCCATTAAAATTAATTTCCGGCATTTAACTTATTTTTAGCTCATTTAAAATTGATCTCTGCATGTTAATTTTTTGCGATAGCTTTAACACTCTTACTTCAGTATTGGCATAATAATCAATTCCAACATGCCTTTGACTCCTTATTATGTTATAGAAATTATGTGAATTTCCAGCATGTTAACTTGACAACCTTTACTTAGAAATTTTTAGTTTCAATGAGTCCCTTATGTTCTTGTTAAAACACTTTTAACTGCTTTTAATGCCTTTTGACTGTTAGAGATCATGGCTATAGGCTTTAATCACAAAATTATCAAATTATATGTCTAAGACCTAATCAACTCTTAATTAATTGGGAGGATTTTTATGAGACCATTACATGCTAAGTGTTAATTCTTGTTGTTTTGTTTGACACGAACCCAAGTCTAATTAGGCAGCCTAGTTTTCTTTTGTATAGACCCTAATTCAAAAATAGTAAGTTCAATGCCTTTTGAACATTATGTTGGGACGAGTAGGCATTTAGGGAATGTTAGTTTTATCATTTTCTTAAATGCCTTTAGGCATAATGACCAAACTAGGTGGGGTGGTAGCTACTTGGAAATGATGAAAGTTATCCCGAGCAGAATCTGATAATGCGACACACGACATTGTCACTCGTTAATAAGCCCAACGTTGATCCAAATAGGATAAATTAACTTTACTCCAAACCTTACAAATTTGTTCTTTTTTCTTTATTTTGTATGTTTTAATTGTTTGGGGGTAGTCTAGGTTTATTATTTAATAAATCTTTTGCTACATAAATTGTGTCCCTTCTCTCTCCATCTTGTTTTGTTCATTTTTATTTATGTATCTTCTCATCACCTAGATAATTAGTAATTAGAAAATAATTAAGTTAGATGTCTTTCTTATTTGTTATTTTCATTACTTGGTTATTATGAAATTATTTAAAAATAAGCGATCTTTGTTTATCATGTAGAATCTCCACGTAACGTATGAATTAGGTCGAAATTCATATTTGTAGACCTTAAAAGGTGTCTAACATCTGCATTTTGAGGTAACTTGAACCCTTACCCAAATTTCTATTGATGTATACTAATTAAATGGTTTCTTAATTAGCCTAGAATGGTGCCTTGACGCACCTTAATACGTTAGGTGGCGACTCTTCTCTTTAAATCATCCTAAAAAGAGTTGTCACGTTGAATTTTGATTTTCAAGAGAAAAAAGGGCACGACAATACTCAAAATAGTCTTGTTGAGTCATTTTGTTAAGTGCCTACTATTGATAGCAAGAATGTTATTTATAAAAAAAATTATCCACAGCTGTTTATGATCATGCTATCTTACATGCAACATCACTTGTTCATCTCAGACTGACTCATTAGAATAAATAATCACTACAGTAATTGATCTTTGGTCACGAATCAAATATTGCTTATCTTTAAATTTTTGAATATGTTGTATATATGTTGTAGCAACACCATAGCACACCATGGCGGATCCCCAAAAAGATTAGGAATATATGTTGAGTTTGATTCACCCTTCAAATTCGCTACCTTGGACCATTGATGAGAGATTTATTTACTGTTCGATTTGCAGATTATCGATTTGATGAAATAAAATTTTTGCAATTAGGGGAGAGAAAAAGGAACTCAAAAGAAAAATTAAGTAAAAAATTTCATTATTATCTCATTTTGATCCACATACTCCTATATGTGAATAGGAGGTTCAGAAGATCATTCACTTACAAAAAATAGCAAATCAACGGTCAGATGAATTTACTAATTTGAAAAGATAACTAAGTCACGTATTCCTACAATGAATGTGTTTGTTCAAATTTACTAATTTGAAAAGATAACTAAGTCACGTATTCCTACAATGAATGTGTCTGTTCAAATTGATGTCCTAAAAGGACCATCTATAAGTGTCATAGCTTCTAAATCCTGAACACGCCTGAAACGGGTAGACCATTGGGTTCTCAGGATAAATCCTTAAAAAGGAAGAACCAAAAATGATGAAAGTGACACTACAAAAGAATCTCATAAAGAGACTGAAGATCTGATTAATTTTAATATTCATGAAGAATTCTTTAGTGCACCGGGCTGCCCTTTTTTATTCATGAAGAATTTAGTGAACCCGAGACTCAAGTGAATGAAGAACTTTCAATGAGTTCTACAGGTGATAAGAGAAATATAGATCGGTCAAAATTATGGTGGATAATATTTATGCATATAATGTTGTACTTAACATTATGCAAGACTATCATGACCCAAAATGAGGGTCATGATGGCACTTGTTGCGGCGTACCTTGACAAGTAAGCCTATCACCCAAACTAATACAAAAAGAGCAAAAGATAGAAATATCCCAGGGTAAGGCTTCTAGAACGAAACCGAACCATATAAGTAATCATAACAATGCGGAAAGAAATTATACAAAACACCAATCATGCCCAAAACTAGATGTCAATAGTGTAAGAACTACTAATACAATTCAGGAGTCAAATACATCAGAAAAATAACGCAACGGGATAATATCTGTCTCCGAATACTAATAAAGACATAACTACTATAGAAAAATAGAGGTGAACTTTGGACGCATAAATGTTCAACTGCTACCTTGGAAGCTTCAATAATCGCCCGAGTCAAGCAAGTTGAGCCTTACTCGAGCTAGGACCTGCATTGAAAGGGGCGCAGTAGGCATGAGTACGGTCCAATTGTACTCAATAGGTATCATAGGTTGACCCAAAAAAGTAGTAAATAAAGTATATAAATATACACTACGGGCATGTCACCTGCAATCAGAAAATGTTCCAGAATGATAGCGCACACCACTTGCACTAACAGTTCTATAATATCCATATATAATACAACAACATATAAGATAAGGATACAAATATAAGCAATATCGCATACAGGTAGAACAAAAGAGGGACATGTATAATCAAGATCATCAAATATAATTAAAGGAAGATAGAACAATTAGACATTAACAAATCAAGATATAGCATAAATAGGTAGATGACAAGTCAATATGGCAATTCAAACATAACATAAACATAATAAAGCGTGTGCAATGTATATGATAATGATGATGAAGATGATAATGCATGGTATTGGTACACAGCCTCAAGTTTGGTAGCCCTAATTTGGCACACAGCCTCAAGTTTGGCACACGGCCTCAAGATCACCAATATTCGTAACTCTTCTTTGACATGATCCTTTGGAGATGGTTCATAAAATCCAATATCCGATACCAATATCTAGTATTTTGGTGTTTCCAGTACTTTCAAAGCACATACATAACAAAAGACATAAATCAAGTACACATACATGGCAACAAGTATATATAAAGCAGTAAAACGAACAAGTGAAATAATGCATAATATGAACTAAGAATGACGATGCAATGTTCACAACCATTCAAAATGAGTATTTCCACAACCAATCCACATGATGTATTCCCACAACCAACCAGATTGTTATAATTCCACAACTATGTGAGTCAATATCCACTCATTACTTCCGTTTTATCCATGAATTTTCATATGTCTCAAATACCAATAAGTATGGATATATTACAATATACCAATGAAACCACATTAGGCATTTCAACAACACAATATAATTATTCACATGTATTCAAGGCTATCAACACCACATAGGACCCCACACGGTCACACATATCACATCATATCTTAATTTCAACAATTACATCACATATAGGCACAGGCATAAAACATAGATAGTCATTTTTCATAATTAGTTCCCACTCTTAACATGTATTTTGTACCATCATTTACTACCCAGCGCAGTCTGAAAGAGTTAAGCCATAACCTACCTCGAATGCTGAAATCGATCTGCTACACTTTGAACCCACGACCTTACTTTTCACGAACTATCCCAAACTCCACTAAAATCAAAAAAATATGAAATCTACGCATCAAAACATAACCAACAACATCCATATTGACTACTTTTGATTCAGGGTTAAAACGGACCCCCAGAACGGATTTTCAAATCAAAACTTTACTTCAAATATATGTTTTTCATATTTTTAGGAATGTACAGCTAAAAACCCAAGTCAAATCAAGTCAAAAACGAGGTTCAAATTAAAGAAAAATCATTTTTGAGCTTTACCGAGTAAAATCTTTGAAATTCGGATTAAAATCAAGAATCAAAGTTGTTTTAAGGGTTAAATTAATGAAAAACTAGTAATTATAAGATAAAAATATTATTCAAGTAAAAAAAAGTAAAAACTGAGATTTAAAATCAAGCCCTAATATTTTTGAGATTTCAAGAAATTAATCAAGTAAGTACTAAGAAAAGAGTGAATTCTTATCTTAAATCCGCAACAAAACCAAGAAATAGGTGTTAATCTAGCTTCCCAAGCTCTCACGAACTTTACTTTTAAGCTCCCACACTATTTTAGGGTTTAACTCCCAAGTAGAGCTGTCAAAATGCGTTGGTCCAACCCAATCCTAGCAGGCTAGAGAATTAAAGGGGCTAGGACGGGCTAGCCCTTTTAACTAAAGGGCCTTTAAAATAATAGCCTAATCCAGTCCTAAGCAGGCCGCGGGTTGGGACGGGTTGGCCCTTCAGAAAAAATAAAAGCAACCCTAAACATGATAAGCGAAAATATTGTAAGTACTAGATTATCACCAACTTTTATGGTTTCACTTTAATAGGCATCTTATTAATACCTTTAAGCGTTGTTCGGTTGGGAAAAAGTTATCCTAGGATAATTAATCTCGAAATTAGTTATTTCATTATGTATACGGATAATTTATCTCATCACTATGGTGTAAATGGAGCAATAAATAATATCGGTACTAATTAATACCTCACACCGAACATGGGATAAAATAGTCCTTCATTTTATCTCGGACTATTTATCCCTTATACCTCACACTAAATGATCTCTTAGTTGTAATTAGCTCATGGCATTTACTGTAATAAGAAAAGAAATGGTGATTAGCTACAAATTCCAAATAAAAATTCTAATATGGTTAAGATAATAAATATAGATATACACAAAGTATCTACATAAAAAAAAAAAAAAGCAAAATTATAACAGAAGAGAGCCTAAATTTAAAGAACAAAATATTGCATTAAGCAAAGGCAACAACTACTAAACCATCACAAGTAAAAGCAACTTTTTGAAGTTCAAAACTAAAAGCAGCTCACCAGCCATTTAAAACACACACTAAAGAACTTTCAAAAAATTAGTATCAACAAAACAATGGATAAAAAAAAAAAAAAAGTAGCAAGTTAGAAAAAATTGACAAAATTCTACTTCCTAATAAATAATGATCAACTTAATATATTTAATAATTAGTTTTAATTTCCCAGGCCATGGGCTGGCCTCTGAGGTCGACGGGTAAAGTGAGGCTGGGCTTATAAGCCTTATTTCTAAATGGATTCAAAAATCTTAGCCCAAACCCACTTAATTAAAGGGTTGGGTTGGGTTGGCCTCACTGGCCAAGCCCATATTGACAGCTCTACTCCCAAGAGGCAAGATGAAAATGAATAAAATGGTCCAAAAGGAGGTGAAAATCTGTTATTTATAGCAGAGCTTTCTGCAATATCAGTTCATATATTTTTTGTTCGATCGGACTTCGACGGGGTGCCCAGAATTTGTTTAGAGTCTGATACATGCAAACGAACTATGCAACCATACTAAATTCGATGTTTCAAATGCGATGGCGATATTAGATTTTCAAAAAAACATCATTTTCACAAAGTTGATCCCCAAAACCCAAAATCATAATTTTTCAAATAGAGGGTCGAGATGAAATTTAAAAGCCTTAAAGTCATACTAAACATGCTAACACCCTAAAATTGATATTCCGAATCTGTTGATGAAGTTGTATTTTCCATCCGAGGCTGTTCTGACCATATGTGGGTCACACACTCATATTTTTAGTTTTCCAACTTTTCTATCAATAGGAAGAACTGATTTTGGGTGCATTAGGACCCGAACCAAAGGTCTACCTAACCTAAAATTGATATTCCAGAGCTGTTGGCGCAGTCCTTTTGGCCATCCGTTGCACGGATCAAAAGATATCTCCATAAGTCTAAAATAAAGCTCTCGAAGCCATCAAAAACCACAATATCGCATAAATGATAGTAAAATGCATCCAAAACAATGCCAATCACCCCCATAGCTTAGAAATACCATAATGTAACTACAGGGAGGGGTAAAACAGTTAAATTATATAAAATCATAAATTTCACATATTTTATCAAATTTTTAGATCGTTACATCATCCACCACTAAAAATCTAGTTCGTCTTCGAACTAAGGCAAAGAATACCTGAATCAATGAAGAGTTGGGGATAGGAACTATGCATATTAGACTCAGCCTCCTAGGTAGCCTCATCTACAAGTCGATGTCGCCACTGAACCTTAACCCTAGGGATAACTCTAGAGGCAACCATCTAACATCCCTAGCCAAAATGAAAACTGACTCCTCAACAAAGGATAACCGCTCATCTAACTGAACCGACTCCCAAAGAATGAAATGAGACTCACCAGGAATGTAACGGTGAAGCATAGAAACATAAAAAACTGGATGAACAACTGATAGATCGAGGGGCAATGCCAACTCATAAGCCACATCACCAACAGTCCAAAGAATCTCAAATAGACCAATATACTTGGGGCTAAGCTTGCCTCTCTTCCAAAACCTCATCACACTCTTTATGGGTGAAACTCAAAGGAAAACACGATCACCAACACCAAATCTCAAGGAATGAAGTCTATGATCAGCATAACACTTCTACCTACTTCTGAGCTGCTCGAAGTCTATCCGAAATTATTTGGACTCTAACCAAAGATTCACAAAGCAAGCCTGTACCTCGAGGTCTCACCTCTGAAATATAAAACTAACCCACTGGCAAGCAAAAATGCCTACCATAAAATGCCTCAAAAGGAGTCATATCAATACTAGAATGGTAGCTATTATTATATGAAAACTCTGCTAAAGACAAATACTGCTCCCACTGGCCACCAAAATCCATCACACAAGTGCGGAGCATATCTTCCAAAACCTGAATAGTCCGCTCTGACTGACCATCAGTCTGGGGTGGAACACCATGCTAAGATCACCCCGAGTACCCAACTCATCCTAAAAAGTATTCCAAAAGTGAGATGTGAATACAGAACCTCGGTCTAAAATAATAGACATTGGCACACCATGCATATGAACAATCTCACGAATATAGATACGAGCCAACTTCTCAACACTGAACAACACCTGAATTGGTATAAATGAGCTAACTTGGTCAATCGATACACGATGACCCAAACACTATCAGAACCATGAGATGTACGAGGCAAACCAAACAGAAAATCCATGGTGATGCATTCCCACTTCTGCCCGGGAATGGGCAACCTCTGAAGCAATCCACCAGGTCTCATATGCTCGACCTTCACATGCTGACAACAAAGGCAATGAGCCATAAAATTTTCTATATCTCGCCTCATACCACCCCACCAGTAGTGTTGCCTCAAATTATAATACATTTTAGACATACCTGGATGGATAGAATATCTGGAACAATGGGCCTCTTCCAAGATCAACCTAATCCAATCACCTATTCTCGACACACAAACTCATCCCCTGATCCTCAGAACTTTATATTAATCAAGTGAGGCTTCCTTAGCGTCCCCACTCAACACTTTATCTCGAATCAACCTCAATCCAACATCGTCAAACTGATGATCTCAAATTTGCTCCATCAAAGAAGATCTAGCCTCCATAAATAACAAAACACACTCAGGTGTCAAAATATCAAGTCAAACCATCTGGTGAGCTAAAGATTGGACCTCTAAGTCTACGGGCCTCTCTTGGATCAAAAGATGCATCAAACTACCCATGCTAGTCGACTTTTGGCTTAAGGAATCTGCAACCACATTAGCCTTGCCCGAATGATAGAGAATAGTCAAGGCATAATCCTTAAGCAACATAAGCCAATGGTGCTGCCTCATATTTAGATCTCGCTAGGTGAAGTACTAAAGGCTATGATGATATGAGAAGATCTCATAACGGACTCCATACAAGTAGTGCCTCCACAACTTTAAGGCAAACACAACTGCATACAACTCCAAATCATGGGTAGGATAATTCCTCTTATGAGGCTTCAACTGACGAGACACGTAAGCAATCACCTTGCCCTCCTGCATCAATATATCACCTAACCTAACACTAAAAGCATCATAAAATATAGTAAAACCTGCGCCCTCCTTGGGAATGTCAAGATAAGCGCCGAATTTAACAAATTCTTGAGCTTTTGAAGCTCGCCTCACAAGCATTAGACCACTGAAAATAAATCTTCTTCAGGGTCAACTTGGTCAATGGAGCTTAATAGAAGAAAAACACTTAATAAAACACTGATAATAACCTACCAAGCCATTAAAACTTCGAATCACAGAGGGCGAAATAGGTCTAGCCCAATCACAAATCACTGTCGTCTTGGCTGGATCAACCAAAATACCTTTTTTAGTCATCTTATGACCCAAGAAAGAAATAGAATCCAACCAAAACTCACACTTAGAGAACTTAGCATACAACTTCTCATCCCTCTATCTCTGAAGCACAATATGTAAATGCTCCTCATGCTCAACCTCACTCTTGGAATAAACCAAGATATCATCTATAATACAATAACAAAGGAGTCAAAATACGGTCGAAACACCCGGTTCGTCAACTCCATGAATACGGTAGGGGCATTGGTCAACACAAAGTACATGACCAAGAACTCATAATGACCATATCAGTCTAAAAAACTATCTTCAAAATATTCAAAGCTCAAATCCAAAGCTGTGATAACCAGACCTCAAATCAATCTTCAAAAACACTGCAACATAGCAGATCAAATAAATCATCAATGTGGGGAAGAGGATACTTATTCTTAATTGTCACCCTATTCAACTGCCGATAATCAATACATATTTGCATAAACCCATTTTTTTCTTCACAAATAAGATAGGTGCACCCTAAGGAGAAACACTAGGTCAGATAAATCCTTTAACCAACAACTCCTGCAACTGATCATTTAATTTCTTTAACTCTGTTGGGGCCATCATATAAGGAGGAACAGAGATGGGCTTAGTTCCCATCTCAACATCAATAGCAAAATCAATACCTCGGTCCAGAGACATACTAGGCAAGTCTGTAGGGAACACATCCATAAGCTCAGGGACAATACAGACAGAATCCAAGAAAGGAGGCGAAACAACACTGGTGCCACAAATATAAGCCAAGTATGATAAACATCCCCTCTCAATAAATTTATGAGCATGAACATAAGATATAATCCTCTTAGGACCCGAATAAAGTGCACTCTTCCAAGCTATCCTTGGCACACCCGACGAAGCTAAAGTCACAGTCTTAGAAAATCAATCTAAGATAGCATGATAAGGATCCAACTAATCCATACCCAAAATAACTTCAAAATCAACCATGTCTAACATAATCAAGTCTACCAAAGTCTTATGTCCAGCAAAAGTCACAACATAAGATCAGTGCACCCAATCCACCACTAAAGAATCGCCTATCGGGGTAGATACATGAATAGGCATGGGAAGAGGCTCACTAACAGAATTGAACTCGAAGTAAAATACACATATACATAGGAGAAAGTTGATCCAAGATCAAATGATACAGATGCAAGTCTAAAATAAATGGGGATAATACTTGTAATCACAGCATCAGAAACCTCTACCTCAGGTCTTGCTGGTATAGCATAACACTGACCACGACCACCAACTGCCTGGATGGCCCTACAACCACAACGACGGCTCTACTATCTTTACCTCTCACACTTCTGGTAGAACCCCTACCTCTTACAACTATAATAAGAGTAGCCCGATCACCCAATAGGGACAGTCTCTAGCCACATGGCCAATCTTATCACATATACAGCAACTTCTATGACCAGCCTCAATAGAAGAAGGTACAACTGGGCTCGAACGACCACCCTAAACTACTGAACTAGAAGATCCACCACCTAAACTTTGTAAAGCCACCACTGGCCTACGATGGTATCCATAAGAACCTCTAAAATCTCTACCTCAAGAGGTTTGATTCCTAAGCTCACCAAAATATTGTGCCTTCCTGGTGCCTCCCTGAGATACACTAAGAATACCCTTTGTCATCTTAGTATGATCCACTATACTTTGGAAAAAAACCCCAAACACAACCATCAAAGATGTAGGCAACTGAAAGGAGACATCTAAACTATTTACAAACTTCTAAATCTTCTCAGACTCGATGAAAATATTGTCCTGGGAATATCTAAACAGTGTAATGAAGCATGCCTCACACTCAGAAATTGTCATGAAGCCTTGCTCCAAACGATCAGACTCGTCCCATATTCGATCCCTTAAATTGTAAGACGTGAATCTCTCCAGAAAGGCATCAATAAATGATCCGATGACAACTCTGGAGCATCAACAGGCATACAACCAAAAAACAATCTCTACCGATTTCTCGCAGTATCTCTTAACTAATAGTAGTATAATCCACACCATTAGCGCAGAAAGAGTGAAACACAACTCAGAACAAAGGGTATGAAAGAACTTCGCACGATAAAGAATGAAATAAGAAAAGTTTCTTAAAGATATCCTATAGCCTCTCAAAGATAGATACGGACATCTATGTATTGATCTGTGAGACTCTATTAGACATCTCATTCTTATATTATTGAGGCCAATGAAACCTGACTGCTTGATACCAAGACTGTCACAACCCAAAAATGAGGGTCATGATGACACTTGTCGCGGCGTTCCTTGACAAGTAAGTCTATCACCCAAACTAATACAAAAAAATAATGCGGAAAGAACTTTTCCAAAATACAAATCATGCCCAAAAATAGGTGTCAATAGTGTAAGAACTACTAATACAATCCAAGAGTCAAATACATCAGAAAGATAACACAAGGGAATAATATCTATCTCCAAATACTAATAAAAATATAACTACTATAGAAAGATAGAGGTGAACTCTGGACACATAAATGTCAAACCACTATCCTGGAAGCTCCAATAATCTCCCGATCAAGCAAGTTGAGACGTACTCGAGCTAGGACCTACACCAAAAGGGGCACAGTAGGCATGAGTATGATCCATTTGTACTTAGTAGGTATCATAGGCATTTGTACTTAGTAGGTATCATAGGCTGACCAAAAAAAGTAGTAAATAAAGCATACAAAATATATACTAAGGGCACATCACCTGCAATCAGAAAATGTCCCACAATAATATCCTACACCGCTTGCACTAACAGTTCTATAATATCCATATATAATACAAAAACACACAAGATAGGGATACAAATATACATAATATCACATACAGTTATAACAAAAGAGGGACATGTATAGTCAAGATCATCAAGTACAATTAAAGAAAGATAGAACAATTAGACATTAAAAAGTCAAGATATAGAACAAATAGGTAGATGGCAAGTCAATATGGCAATTCAAATACAAAATAAACATAATAAAGCGGGTGAAATGTATATGATGATGATAATGCATGGTATTGGCACACATCCTCAAGATCACCAATATCCATAACTTTTCTCCAGCATGATTCTTTGGAGATAGTCCATAAAATCCAATATCTGATACTATTATCCAGTATTCCAGTGTTTCCAGTATTTTCAAAGAACATACATAACATAAGACATAAATCAAGTACACAAACATGACAACACGTATATATAAAGCAGTAAAATAAACAAGTGAAATGATGTGTATGATGAACTGAGAATGATGATGCAATGTTCACAACCATTCAAAATAAGTACTTCCACAACCAATCCACGTGGTGTATTTTCACACCCGATCCACATGATATATTCTCACAACCAACCACAATGTTACAATTCCACAACAACAATGTTACAATTCCACAACCACGTGAGCCAATATCCACTCATTACTTTTATTTCATCCATGAATTTTCATATGTCTCATATACCAATAAGTATAGACATATCACAATATACCAATAAACCCACATTAGGCATTTCAACAACACAATACAATTATTCATGTATTCAAGGCTATCAATACCACATAGGACCCCACACGGTCACATATATCACACCATATCTTAATTTCAATAATTACATCACATATATGCCCCCACCCAGGCACAAAACATAGATAGCCATTTTTCATAATTAGTTCTCACTCTTAACATGTATTTTGTACCATTATTTACTACCCAGCCCAGTCTGAAAGAGTTAAGCCATAACTTATCCCAAATGCCAAAATCGGTCAGCTACATTTTAAACCCACGACCTTACTTTTCACGAATAATCCCAAAATCTACTAAAATCATTAAATATGCAATCTATGCATCAAAATAAAACCAGCGACACCCATATTAACTACTTTTAGTTTGGGGTCGATAGGTCGAAATGAGCTCGGGTGCACCAACACCCAAACCAAAGGTCTACCTAACCTAAAATTGATATTCCGGAGCTGCTGGCATAGTTCGTTCATCCATTCATCGTATGGATCAAAACATATCCCCATAAGTCTAAAATAAGGCTCTCAAAGCCATCAAAAATTATAATATTGCATAAATGATACTAAAATTCATCAAAAATAATGGCAATCACCCCCACACCTCAGAAATACCATAATGCAATTATATGAAGGGGAAAAATAGTTAAATCACACAAAATCATAAATTTCACATATTTTATTAAATTTTTAGGTTGTTACAAAGACATTAAGAATTTTGAACCTCTATTTGTCGAAGAATGTTGAAAAAAATGTAATTGGCTAAAATGGCAAGAGGAAATTAGGTCAAAATTTATCGCACTTGCTAAACATGAGGTTTATAGACATGTAGTTTAAATCCCTGATTGTGTAAAATCAATTTGTTATAAATAGGTCTTTGTGCCAAAAAAATAAGAGAAATTAAATTGTAGGATATAAGACATGTCTTACTGCAAAAGGATTTTCTCAAAGACCTGATAACGACCATGAAGAAATATATTTACCTGCTATGAATGCAATAATATTCTGATATCTCATTGATTTTGTTGTACATAAAAACTTTGAACTAGATCCGATAGATGTAGTTATAATTTATCTTTATGGTCCACTTGATAATTAAATCTATATAAAAATTTGAGAGGATAAAAGATACCTGAACCATATAGTTTAAAATCTCGAGAATATATTAATTAGATTACAAAGATCGCGATATGATCTAAAATAACTGGGGTGCGTGTGTTATAATAACCTTAGTGAGTATTTAATAAATGAAGGTTATATAAATGATGTCATTTATTCTTGTATTTCTATAAGAAAGCAACATCAGAGTTTGCTATATTGATGACATAATGTAATGCCTCGAGACTCCACTCTGGGTGTCACACGGTGTTTACGACCCCATAGGACCACAAGCTAACCCTTGATCGGTACCTACTATGAGCACTGATTAATAATCATGAAACATATGCGGAAGTAAGACTGAAAATGCCATAAGGTTCATAAAACTGATTCAATACTGAGTACATCTGCAGAATAACTGCTAGCTATTAGTGTCTGAAAGCCTCTAAACATCTGAAATAAAAGAGTTGATGGGAAAGGCCCCAACTAACTCACAACTACTTTCTGGAAGTAACTAAAAAGCTAAAATACTGTAAATAATAAAATGACTAAATGAGTGTCACGTCCTTAATGGATGAGAACTCACTACTGTAGCAGCGACTGATAGACAGATCTAGCTAGGTACAGTCAGGAACCCGAGCAATTGAACCTATGATATGAGACATCATAGTGCAAAGAAAGAGTATGCGTTAGTACTTTAAATATGCTGGTATGCTAGGTGAGGTTAGGCTGATATGCATGGGTTTATGTGTATGAGAATAATAACTAAATATCATGAAATAACTGGATAAGAGAATATACAAGACGGGGACTATTGTAAGTACTAAACATGCAATACAAAGTGTATATCGTCTGTCTGAATTAGTCTGAAGCCAAAGTACTAAGTTTCTGATAAATGAATAACTGATAACTGTAAGTCATTATCATGTAGAACTAAACTGAGTTCTGTATTGGATACTGATTACTGAATACTGAAAATATAACTATAGGAGTTATTATCTAATAGACATACCCCAATTATAGAGGGATATAGGGTCTAACCTATAACCCCAAATGAAAGGGTATTAGCACCATTCCACGGGTTACTAATAGTAGCTGGGTCAACCCTAATTTGGTAGGAAGATTCATGAGATGTATATGGTTATGTCAACCCTAGTCTGGCAGGAAGACGATTTACCCTGTGATGGCTATGTAGTTTTGTAACACAGGGACTGCTACTAAGGGTCAAACCCTCTACTGATAGGAATTCCCCCATCCCTTGGTTCGCTCGGTGCTGAATCCTACTCCCAACTAAATCGATAGTGAACGAATCATTAGACTGTACTAGGCTTGACTGAACTCACAATAGAATGTTGACTGACCAAATGTTACTGTTCGGGATACTATAGAATCCTTCTATTCTAATTGGAGACTAGAAAAAAGCTAAATTTGGGTATTCAATACCCCCAGGACATGATAGCATAGATAATGAAATCATGTCTCAACTCTAAAAGCATCACACATAGGTTATCATGCATAATTCCTTCACATAGACATTTTGTCAAACATCTAGGATACATAAATCTTGTACATGATAATGAGCAATATATGAATATCATGACTATCACATTCAACACCAAAATTTAAAGATTAAACATGGGGGTTACATAAATCAACATGCATTCTAGTTAATTCACATGAAACTCAAATTATTCTTGACTTGAAATCAACACAAAATCACATATATGAACATAGTTTCATTCAAGAATATAAATCATAATCTAAGTGCTTGAAAAAGGATTCTTGAACTCCAAGGGTGGAAGGAACCCATGAACACCTAAACATACCTCAATTATTGAATTAATGAGAATTGGTCGTGAATTCTTGATACTTGGACTTAAACTTGAAGAGACTAGGGCTTTGTTCTTGAGAGAATTTGTGAAAAAATGAGTATATTTGCCCTTTTAGATACTTAATTTCGTGTATAGGTGGGTTAAGATGGGTGGAAAATGGATCCTTTTGCCCCACAACCTATAATTTAGTAAGCAAAAGTGCCCAGTGACGTGATAGGAGATGCACTCATTAATGGTGTCTATGCGATTACTGATGCGCTACATCGATGGTGACGATGTGATAGCCAATGCGAAGTATCCTGATCATGTTGGCATGCTATTTTGGTCATCCAAACATGTCTCAAACGATGTCCAAATATTCCAAAACTCACCCAAGATGACCTATAGATAACCCTGATCATGAATTATTTTAAGAATAGATAATCTAGCACTGGAAAGATCGAAAATAAGACCATTAAAATATTGAGGCCAAAATTGAGACTAAGTCTTAACACTTGGCTGAAATTTTCTAAGTCTAGAACCACTTTTGGCATGCTATAAAGGACTGAAATAGGCTAGGACTTTACGGGGTCTTATAATATCTCCCCCTTGGGAACATTCGTCCTCGAATGAGACTGATTAAGCTGAGAGGCACTGACGTACTCTGACCGTACTGACATGCATAGCTAAAACATGACTGAATGTTTAGACATGACTCATGACTGAACTAATTCATGAATGCATGAATGATATGAGAATGATATGCAACTGAAATTAAGCATGGAATAGAGAAAATCTAAGGAAAACTATTATATTAAGTTGAGAATACCGAAGAATCTGAGAACCTTTACTGAATATGCATGAATGGGAACATATAATCATAATTGTGTTTGAAGCATGATACATGAACTAAATATCATGAACTAAACTGATTTCTTGAACATATGCAGTGACATAAGAATGGTTATAAGGCTGAGATAAGAATAAGAGAGTCAACTTATGAGTAACTATTATCTCCGTTTGAATCTGACTTCATGAAGAAAAGATGAGAGATTTAGTACATGAAAAACTCAGGGGTATTACATCTCCCCCTTGGTATAGTTCATCCCCCAAGTGATACTGACTTGACTAAAATACTAGGAAAACTAAGATGATGTACTAAACACTTAAGGACTGACTATCTAGGATCTGAAATATGATGTATGAACTGAACTAGATTAACAATTTACATAGATGCAAACAAACTATTTCTTAGAAGGGATATATTCACGAAACTTCATAGAGTAAGACTATATTGGAAGACAGAAAAACCATAGGAACCTGTCTGTCTGGCTGCTAATCTAAATTGTTAGCTATACAGACTAACTCATACTGAAAGCTTATACTTAACTAGATTATTTCTTCGACACTTTTTCTAAGAAGTTCTAATGACTTTTAGGGAGTAAGGAATCTTGGGAATAGTCTGAATAAAACATCTAGATAAGAAATCACAACAAGGCTAAAATTCGGTAATATGAAACACAGGCCTGTGAAACATCAGCTAGGATAAAGCTACTAGACCTTATACACTGCAACTACTATCTTTCAAGCTTAGACATACTTCTCAAATACTCTCTCAACTATATCTTCTACCTTAATACTGCACTTCACCTAAGACTACTGAAAATATTCACATGGGCACTGATAACTCTACCTACTAAAGTCTGAGTTGGACTGAATTCTCCCACTATGCATAAGCCTACTCGAATCTATGAAATGCACATATAACACTGTAATACTAGTCTGAATCATGAATTAAACACACCCTGCATTTCCAAACCTCTCATCTCATGAATAATTCTGATTTCCTATTTAGCAACTAAATACAATCTCTTACTAGCTATTCACTAATGCATAATGCATTTATCCACTTACACACCAACATAACGTTTAAGCCTATCTTTATAACTATAGACTCAAGTAAAATAAGCATGCAACAATCTTTTCTTAACATAAAACATTTACTCTCTCCCATCTAAGAAATTGCTCATCACTATATCATTTCATAAAGAGAGGTCACTGAAAGGCTAAACCATGAGGACCTGAAGCATGAATGAACACTATACAGAACTTGACACTTAAAATAGGCTTGAGGAATAGAATATCAACATCATGGGTTTATTAAGAGACCTAAACTGAGGATATACATGACATAATTTGAATTTTACTGATCATTAGGAGTGTTGCATGAATACTGGAACCGAACATACTGTAGAGCATGAGCACATGAGTCATGAGTTTCATGACCTGAGTTTGGAATTTTTGAATTCATGGAACATGATTCACACTGCTGAGCAAACTAGAACTCCTCATACAAGGGATTGGAATCGTACATAATTCTATGAAAAGTTTATGAATATGAGCTATGAGCAAAGAGATGATATGTAAGGCATGAGTAGATATCGTAATAACTGAAGTACAAATACTAAAATAAGCACGGGTCGAGCATTCCCCTCCCTAGTGTTATTCTAGAACACACTGGTATCACTACTAGAATCTGAGAGCCTGACTTGATTACTTGTTCTACCATCTTCTCCTTAGCTTAAAGCCATCATTCTAAGTCTATGGACTACTTAACCAATATCTCTAAACTGTACTGAAACTATTTTACTCTAGATTCCAAGATATAACAATACTCATAAACACTAAACTCACCCCGAAAGATTACACCTGAAAGTGTAAAACCCTACTGCTGATACTTCCTTCTGAGATAGAACTCTTAACTTTCTATAGCCCCAAATACATCATGTAACAATTTAAGAACTGACTCACTTAGAATTTTCAACTCCTCTTTCAATTAGCTCAATCTTAAAAGATTCAAACTTAGATCCTAATACATAACATGGATATCCCTAATTCTTTAATAACTATACTACTTTCATCATAGCCTACAAATATCACATCCATAACACATGTTTTGAATTAAAAAACTTAAATTCTTGTATACACTGCTTAAAGCCTACTGATTCACCCTTTACATGACTAGTCCCATGAAATAAATAATCTACTCAACTTCAGATAACATATCCCAACTCTACTACTATTTCTAAACTCCTGGTTTTATACTTCTACCTATAGATAATATGATGTCACAAAATTTTAAGGAAGCTAAAATCATGTCTGACTCCTAAGCACTAAGGTACTACCCCTTTATTCACTATTGGTTCATTGAGAAGCTGAAACTAAACTACTTTATTTCTGAAATCAACAGAAGTGATTTATTAGGATACTGTAATCGTGAAATTTTTGTATAACTATTTGGAAATGATATATTTACCCACTGGGGTAGACATTGAGAAGGGCTCGCTAAGGTTTTGGGACTGACACTGAACTTGACAACTACATCAGGGGTTACAAAATAAAGAGAAGCTCCAAGATCGAACAAGGCATAAACATGTAAATGAATAGCCAGTAACGTACCCATATCCACATCAACAGAACTTTCTTAATCATGTCGGGATTGAATTGCATATAACCTATTCCGACGCTAACCACTTTAGCACCGAAAGTGGTAGCACCCTGCTAGTCAGGTGATTGGATGAAACTAGAGGACGGTTGGACCAACCCTGCTGCTCACTCTTTGGGAAATCTCTGACTTTGTGGCCTATCCTGCCACACCCAATACATACATCACTGCCGGCTCTACACACCCTTATGATTCTTATATATTTTTCGCAAAATGGATTAATACGAACACCCTTACTACTACCTTATGACTTAGATACTGGTGCTCTATCTCGACTATCATTCTTAAACTTAGGCACTAGCACACTGGCTGAAGGCAGGGCTAAGGCTGTGTAATACCCCATATTTTCCTAGAAAAATTTAAGTCCTAATACATGAGTATTCATATATAAAATTTTTGAAATATACATTATTTTTTATTTTAGAGTCTTCCATTGCATAGAAAATTCAATTATCTTTCCAACAATATAAAATTTGGCCAAATCCGATAACTAAGTAAGAAGTTATGGTGATTTTAAGCTTCAGTCGCTAAATACCATCATTTTGGTCACTAGCGCGTCGCGGAGCCAGTCTAAATGACAGTTGTCAATTTTCAGTACGGTACTATGATATTTTTCATCGCACCAAGGACCCATTTCATGTTTGGCAATTTCCAGTGAGCCTCCGTGATAATGGCGCATCGCGTAGATGGCCAAAATGACATTCCAAAAGCTTACCGCAATTTCACCGTGTCGCGCCAAACTTCCAGGTCCCAGTTGTCAATTTCCAGTGGCCCAATGTGATAGCACCGCATCGCATCAGAGCTAAAAATTGGGATCTTTAGTTTCCAACCCAAGTTTTTAAATTTGTTTCGAGGTATTTGGGTTTTTTTCCACAGCCCTAATCAACCTAAAATACGAGATTTAACCCCTAAGTGACCTAAGTAATCATTATTTATTCAATTCCTCTCAAAATTAAAGATCCCTTTCTCAAGAAATGGAAACCCTAGCTCTCAAACTCAAGACCAAATCTCAAGAACTCACCATCAATCCTCTCAAATTCATTAACCCGGGGATGTTAAATGCCCATTCATGGGTTTCTTTCACCCATGGAGTCCAAGTATCAGATTTCAATTACAAATTTATGATCTTTTCAAGTTACTCTATTTTAAAATTAAGTTTGCAACCATGAATCTACACCATGTATGAATGGAATTGTTGTTATTCAATTCCCCATGTTTTAATGTTATCATTCATTGAATTAAACCATGACTTACTGCTATTCATATCAAATCCATACTATTACTATAAGTACCATAATATTCCTATGATTTGATTAAACTATGAACTACAAGTGTTTGATAAAATGCCTACAAGAATGAGTAGTTGATAAAGGTTTTCATGTTCAGTCCTCTAAGATTAATATTGTGTTACTATTTTTGCTTTTGAGTCCTGGGGATATTGAATACCTAAAAATCATAGTTGTTTACTTATTGTCATCTCAGTATCTTTAGAACAACTTCAGAATGCATCATGAGTATTACTAGATCAGTCAGTTAAACTCAAAAATAGTCAGTAACTCAGTGTCATTCAAACGGGAGTAGGATTTAGCACCGAGTGAGTGTAGGGATGGTGGCCTCCCCATTAGATAGGCAGAGTCGTTACTAGTAGTCTCTATACTTCAGAACTACATAGCCATCTTAGGATATGATAAGTCACCCGTCAGTTTAGGCTTGACTATCTCGTAGGGGTTACCCATCAGATTAGAATTGACACCCTTCATCCTTCGGGGCAATACAGTATACCAAACTAATGGATCCATATAGCCAACGTTAGTACCCGTGGCACGGTATTAACACCCTTCCAACTGGGTTACAAATTAGACCCCGATTAGCTTAGATTGGGGCATGTCGGTTAGATAATAGCTCCCATAGTCTCAGCCACGATCTCATCCATAGTATCAGTCAGAGTCTCAGTTATAGTATTAGTCAAGTAATTAGTTCAGACATTCAGTCTTAGTATTTTTTGATCAAAGCATACAAATATCAGTTATCTCAATATTTTAGTTTACAGATTTTATTCAGTTTATGTTATATGCTTGGTCATGCATCCTCAGTATCTACAGATTTTATGTACCTTCAGTATTTATAAACTTTCATGCATTCTATTCAGTACTCTATGTTTTATATGTATATACAAATAACTATTATTCATGTGCATGAAACCATGTATGTCACCCTACCTTATTTAGCATACCAGTACATTCAAAGTATTGATCGCATAGTTTTATTTTGTGCTATGATGTATTATATCATAGGTTTTGATACTCAGTTCTCGGATCGTGCTTAGAATTCTCAGACTCTTAGCAATTGCAGCGATTAGTCCTCATATTTTTAGGACAGGTTATTTTACTTTATATCCTTAGTTCAGTAGTTAGTTAAAGTTAGTTGGGGCCTATACCATCAATTCACAACCATACATTTTAAAGTCTTTCAAACATTCCAGTTAGTTATTCAGTATTCAGACTTCAGTTGGCATGTCAGTTAGATATTCAGATTTTGTTTATCTTATCAGATTCAGATATTCATTTCTTCAAATTCATAATTTATTATTTATTTTAGATATTAAAACCTTATGGTATATAAGTTATTTTTCCACATTTATGATTATGTTATTCAGTGCTCACAGCAGGTACCAACTCATGGGTTAGTTGTGCTCCCTTGGGACTATAAGCACCATGTGACGCCCAAGATGTACTCTTGGCGTGTTACAAACTTGGTATCAGAGCTTAAGGTTTTAAAGTTCCCTAGGAAGTCTAAAATTCACATCAAGTAGAGTCTTGTATATGGGTGTATAGCGCGCCACACTTATGGGCAAGAGGCTACAAGGCATTTAGGAAAAATTTCCCTTCTTTCAATATTTATGTCATGTGAGTGAGCATGAGCTCAAGTTAAACTCTCAATCTAATCTATTTCTTCCTTCCATTTACAAAATATTCCTCCCAAAAAGAATAACAAAAGAGGAGCAGGAAACCAGCCAGCACCTCTGCCCATCTAAGCAGACCCTCTGAACGAGTATGTCTCTCACGCAAAATTCAGAGTTGTGTTCACCATTCTAGCGAACTCCATAGCAGCTCAGAATAAATGGTCAGCTGCTGTTCAGGCCAACCCAATGTCTAATACTGCTGCAACCAGAATTTAAGACTTCACTCAGATGAATCCTCCTTCCTTCATGAGATCCAAATCTAAAGATGATCCACAGGAATTCTTAGATATGGTTCAAAAGGTAACGAATTTTATGAGGGTAACATCTAGTGAGAGTGTTGAGTTGGCTGCATATCAGTTGCAGGATGTAGCTCATACATGGTTTAAGAAGTAGAAGGTAGATAGGGGTGTAGATGCAGGGCCTGAAGAATGGAAAGAGTTTGCTACATCTTTCTTAGACAGATTCTTCCCATTGGAGTTAGGGGAGGCCAAAGTGTTAGAATTTATTAACTTAAGGCAGGGCAGCATGAGCGTGAAGGATTATTCCCTTAAGTTTACTTAGTTAGCTAGATATGTTCCTTCCGTGGTAGCTGATAGTAGGACCAAGATGAGTAAGTTTACGTCTGGCATATCTGATAGTGTGGTCAAGGAGTGCAGGACCGCAATGCTGATTAAGAAGATAGACTTATCTAGGATGATGGTCTATGCTCAACAAAGTAAGGAGCAGAAGATTAAAGAGAGGGAGAGAGAAAACAAGAGAGCTAGGATGGGTAGTTTTAGTTTCAGCCAGCCAAGGTCAAAAGGTGGTAACCATCCTTAATTTCATCAAAGGTCTTTAGCCCCAGCACCCTCTTCAACTAGTGCCCCAGTACCCAAATTCTAAAATGATAATAGGGATAGAGCACCAGACTCTAAGACCCAAGGCAGTGTTAACAGTGCCCGTATAAACCCTCTATGTTAGAAATATGGCAGAAACCATCAGGGGGAGTGCAGAGCGGGCAGTGATGTGTGCTTCAGGTATTGCAAGCTAGGCCATCAAATTCAGGAGTGTCAGGTAGTTTCTTAGAGAGGTAGGGAGTTACGCCAACAGGGCCAGCCCAATCAGTCATAAGTTCCATTCGGTCGCTTAACTTAGTAGGGTGTCATTTCCAGTGCTACCAATGGTCAGCGTCCAAATAGATTATATACTCTTTAGTCTCGCCAAGATCAGAAAAATTCTCTTAACATAGTTACTAGTATGTTATAGGTCTTTCACTTACATATTTATGCTTTACTAGACCCTGGAGCTTCTCTTTCCTTTGTAACTTCATATATAGCCGTCAATTTCGAACTCAGTCCCGAAACCCTAGCAGAGCCTTTTTTAGTGTCTACACCAATCGGTGTTTCCATTGTAGCCAAGTAGGTATACAGAAACTGTTTGATCATAATATCTCATAAAGTTACCTCAGTTGATCTAGTGGAGTTAGAGATAATGGATTTTAACGTCATTCTCGGCATGGATTGACTCCACTCATGCTATGCCTTAGTTTATTGTAGAAATAGAATAGTTAATTTTCAGTTCCTAAATAAACCAGTCCTTGAATGAAGGGTAGTAATACAGTGCTTAAAGGTCAGTTGATTTCATACCTTAGAGAGAGAAAGATGATATTCAAGGGATGTATTTATCATCTTATTGGAGTTAAAGACTCAAATTAAGAGACTCCAACCCTTGAGTCAATTTCAGTAGTTAGGGAATTTTTAGATGTGCTCCCTGAAGATCTTCCCAGAGTTCCTCCCAAAAGGGAAATCGACTTCGGAATAGACCTTCTTCCAAACATTCAACCTATATTTATTCCTCTATATAGAATGGCTCCAGTTAAACTCAAAGAACTAAAAGAACAGTTGAAGGATCTCTTGGATAAGGGATTCAATAGACCCAGCGTCACCCTATGGGGCTCACCAATTATATTCGTGCGTAAGAAAGATGGTTATCTCAGAATGTGTATTAACTACCGTCAGTTGAACAAAGTCACCATCAAAAATAAATATCCACATCCTAGAATTGATGATTTGTTTGACCAACTTCACAGAGCCAATTATTTTTCTAAGATAGACCTCAGATCAGGCTATTATTATCTTAGAGTCAGAGAATATGATATTTCGAAAATAGCTTTCTTAACTTGATATGGTCACTTTGAATTTCTAGTCATGTCCTTTGGTCTCACGAATGCCCTAGCAGTTTTTATGGACTTGATAAACCGGGTGTTTAAGTGGTACTTAGATATGTTCGTCATAGTCTTTATTGATGACATTTTTATTTACTCCCATAGCGAAAATGATCATGCAGACCATCTCAAAATTGTGTTATAGACTCTTAGAGCTCACTCGTTGTTCACTAAATTTAGTAAGTGTGAATTCTGTCTAAGATCAATAGCTTTTCTTGGCCATATTATTTCTGGTGATGGTATTAGAGTTGATCCTCAAAAGACCGAGGTGATGAAAAACTGGCCTAGACCCATCTCTCCATCAGATATCAGGAGTTTCATGGGTTTGGCTAGCTATTACTGTCGGTTTGTTAAAGGGTTTTTATCTATTGCATCCTTCATGTCCAGATTAACTCAGAGGAAAGTCAAGTTTCAGTGGTCAGATTCCTGCAAAAAGAGTATTTAGGAGTTGAAGACTTGACTCACCTCAGCCCTAGTTCTTACTTTGCCAGATGGTTCAGATGGGTTTGTTGTGTACTTTGATGTATCCAGAGTAGGTTTGGGTTGCGTCCTTATGCAGAGAGGTAAGGTCATAGCCTATGCCTCCAGACAACTTAAACCCTATGAGAAGAATTATCCTACTCATGATCACGGGTTAGCAGCTGTAGTGTTTGCCTTAAACATTTGGAGATATTACTTATATGGGGTGCATGTTGATGTGTTCACAGATCACAAAAGCTTACAGTGTGAGTTCTCTTAGAAAAACTTAAATTTACATCAGAGGAGGTGGTTAGAGTTATTAAAATATTATGACATGAGTGTTCTGTATTATCCGGGCAAGGCAAATGTAGTGGCTGATACTCTCAGTAGGTTGACTATGGGTAGTGTTGCTCATGTTGAGAATGGTAAGAAGAAGTTAGTTCAGAAAGTTCATCAGCTTACCCGACTAGGTATCCACCTAGTTGATTTAGTAGAAGGCAGTGTATAGGTGCAAAGTAGTTTAAAATCC
Organism: Capsicum annuum; assembly: GCF_002878395.1. Classification (NCBI taxonomy): domain Eukaryota; kingdom Viridiplantae; phylum Streptophyta; class Magnoliopsida; order Solanales; family Solanaceae; genus Capsicum; species Capsicum annuum. The sequence continues at coordinate 188,042,973 of NC_061122.1, forward strand.
TCTCTAGTTTCTGAAGTAAAGGAAAAGCAAGATAAAGATCCCAGTCCAGTTAAGTTGAAAGAATCAGTTAGAGATCAGAAAGTAGAGGTTTTCTCCCAAGGGGGAGATGGTGTGTTGCATTGCCAGGGTCGGCTATGTGTGCCTGGTGTAGATGACTTAAGGCAATGAATTCTTGCAGAAGCATATGGTATGTGTTACTCTATTCATTCAGGGGCCACTAAGATGTACCGCGATTTGTGGGAGATCTATTGGTGGAGTGGGATAAAGAGAGATATTACAGAGTTTATAGCTAAGTTCTCTATATGTCAACAAGTTAAGATTAAGCACCAAAAGCCTAGTGGGTCCATGCAAGATATCAGTATTCCTACATGGAAGTGGGAGAAAGTGAACATGGATTTTGTAATGGGTTTGCCCCGTACCCGACATCAGTATGATTCTATTTGGGTCATCGTAGACCGAATGACCAAATCAGCTCATTTCTTGCCAGTCCATAACTCTAATTCAGCCAAAGACTATGCCAAACTCTATCTCAGAGAGTTGGTTAGGTTACACGGTGTTCCCTTATCTATCATCTCAGATAGAGGTACCCAGTTTACCTCTTATTTCTGGAAAGTGTTCCAAAAGATTCTTGGTACCCAAGTCTACCTCAGTACAGCCTTCCACCCTCAGACAGATGGCCAAGAAGAAAGGTCCATTCAAACTCTTAAAGATATGCTGAGAGCATGCATATTTAATTTTAAAGGTAGTTAGGATGACCACTTGCCTTTGATTGAATTCGCATATAATAACAGCTATTATTTCAGTATACAGATGGCTCTGTTTGAGGCTCTTTATGGTAGGAGATGTAGATCTTCGATTGGTTGGTTTGAAGTGGGTGAGGCTGCAGTAGTACAGCCTGACTTGGTGTTTAATGCCTTAGAGAAGGTTCAGTTGATCAGAGAAAGGTTTAGAGCAGCCCAGAGCCGACAGAAATCAGTTGTAGATGGGATAAGAAAGGATCTCAAGTTTGAGGTCGATGATTTTGTGTACTTGAAAATATCTCCCATGAAGGGGCTAAAGAGGTTCGGCAAGAAAGGGAAACTAAGTCCTCGATATGTCGGTCCCTACAGAATTATAAGTCATTTCAGAAAGGTTATGAAGAAGAAGTAGATATGCGGACCAAGTACCCTCATCTTTTCTTCACGAATTCAAATTTGGATTAAGGTACTAATCTTCTTATGATTTCTCTCTATCATGCTCAGTTTCAGTTTAACATCATATTCATGTCAATCGTGTATTTAATAATTAGTTTAGTCATGCATTCCATGCATCAGATATCCATGTTTAGTGTGTAAGCTCAGTCCATCAGTTTTCCTCAACTTAACCAGTCTCAATCGAAGATGAATGATCCCAAGGGGGAGATATTGTAATACCCTATATTTTCCTGGCATAATTTAAGTCCCAATACATGAGTATTCATATGTAAAGTTTTCGAAATACCCATTATTTTTTAGTTTAGAGCCTTCTATTGTGTAGGAAATTCAATTAGCTTTCCAACGATATAAAATTCGCCCAAATATGATAACTGGAAAAGTAGTTATGGCAATTTTAAGTTCCAGTCATTAAACACTATCATTTTGGTTACTAGCACATTGTGGAGCTAGTCTAAATGACAATTGTCAATTTCCAGTAAGGGACCACGATATTGGCGCATCGCGCTAAGGACCTAGTTCAAATTTGGCAATTTCCAGTGAGCCTCCGTGATAATGGTGCATCACGGAGGTGGCCAAAATGACATTCCAAAGGCTTACCATGATTTCACCACGTTGTGCCAAACTTCTAGGTCCCAGTTATTAATTTCCAGTGACCCGATGCGATAGCACCGCGTCGCGCCGGAGCCAAAAATCGGGATCTTCAGTTTTCAGCCTGGGTTTTTAAATTTGTTTAGGGGTATTTGGGTCTTTTTCCATGGCCCTAATCAACCTAAAATACGAGATTTACCCCTAATTAACCTAAATAATCATCACTTATTCAATTCCTCTCAAAATTAAAGATCCCCTTCTCAAGAACAAGAAATCCTAGCTCTCAAATTCAAGACCAAATCTCAAGAACTCACCATCAATCCTCTAAAATTCATTAACCTGGGTATGTTAAATGTTCATTCATGGATTCCTTTCACCCATGGAGTCCAAGTATCTGATTTTAATTACAAATTTATGATCTTTTCAAGTTGCTCTATTTTTAGGTTAAGTTTTCAACCATAAATCTCCATGAACTATGATTCTACACCATGTATGAATGGAATTGTTATTGTTATTCAATTCCTCATGTTTTAATGTTATCATTCATTAAATTAAATCATGATTTAGTGCTATTCATGTCGAATCTATGCTATTACTATAAGTTTCATAATATTTCTATGATTTGATTAAACTATGAACTACAAGTGATTGATAAAATATCTACAAGAATGGGTAGTTGATAAAGGTTTTCATGCTAAGTCCTCTAAGTTTAATATTGTATTACTATATTTTCTTTTGAGTCCTGGGGGTATTGAATACCCAAAAATCATAGTTGTTTACTTAGTCTCATCTCAGTATCTTCAGAACAACTTCAGAATACATCATGAGCATTACTAGATCAATTATTTAAACTCAAAAATAGTCAGTTACTCAGTGTCATTCAAATGGGAGTAGGATTTACCACCGAGCAAGTGTAGGGATGGCGGCTTCCCCCATCAGATAGGCAGAGTCATTAGTAGCAGTCCCTATAGTCCATAACTACGTATCCAGTATAGGATATGAGAAGTCATCCATCAGTTTAGGCTTGACTATCTCGCAGGGGTCACCCATCAGATTAGGCTTGACACCCTTCGTCTTTCGGGGAAATACATTATACTAAACTAGTAGATCCACATAGACAGCGTTAGTACCCATGTCACAGTATTAATAACCTTCCAACTAGGATTATAGGTTAGACCGCGATTAGCTTATATTGGGGCATGTCGATTAGATGATAGCTCCCAAAATCTCAGCCCAATTTTAGTCACAGTCTTAGTTACAGTCTTAGTCGAGTAATCAATTCGGACATTTAGTATTAGTGTTGTTTGACCAAAGCATACAGATATCAGACATCTTAGCATTTCAGTTTATAGATTTTATTCAGTTTATGTTATATGCTTGGTCATGCATCCTCAGTACGCATTCACGTACCTTAAGTATCTACAAACTTTCATGCATTCTATTCAGTACTCCATGTTTTACATGTATATTCAGATAATTATTATTCCTATTCATAAAACCATGTATGTCAGCCTACCTCATTTAGCATACCAGTACATTGAAAGTACTGATCGCATACCGTTTTTTGCACTATGATGTATTATATTATAGATTCAGACACTCAGTTCCCAGATCGCGCTTAGACTTCTCAAGCTCTCAGCAGTTGTAGTGGGGATTCGTCATATTTTGAGGATAGATTATTTTACTTTATATCTTTAGTTTAGTAGTTAGTTGAAGTTAGTTGGAGCCTATCCCATTAACACACAGCCATACAGTTTAGAGGCTTTTAGACATTTCAGTTAGTTATTCAGTATTCAGACTTCAGTTGGCATGTTAGTCAGCTATTTAGATTTTCTTTATCTTATCAAATTCAGATAGTCATTTCTTCAAATTCATAATTCAGTATTTGTTCCAGATATTAAAACCTTATGGCATATCAATTATTCTTCTGCATCTATGATTATGTTATTCAGTGCTCACGGCAGGTACCAGCTCATGGGTTAGCTTGTGGTCCCTCGGGACTGTAAGCACCGTGTGACACCCAGGGTGTACTCTCAGAGCATTACAGGCTGAAAATTTCTTATGAGATTAGGACTGGTTACTACCCCTTGAATTAGGCTTAAAACTACTTATTTTGGCCCTCTTATTCTTTCTCTCTTTCTTCCTACGCTCCCCTCTCTAACTCAGTTGAGCATAAGTCAAAAGCCTAGATAGAACAACAACCTACAGATTATTCTGAACAACTACTAAATAAGCTAAGGTAGTGAATACAGCTCTAAATTTCGCGTGAGAGACATGCTCATTCAAGTGATCTTTCTGTTCCGGTGAAGGTGCATGTTGATTCTCATATCTTTTTCTATTAGTCTTTCTAGGAGGCATATTCTGTAAACATAGGGAATATTGGAATTTGATAGAGAGTTTAACTTAAGAACATGCTCACTTGCATGATATGAACATTGAAAAAAGGGAACTTTTCCTAAAAATGCCTCATAGCCTTTTGTCCATAAGTGTGGCGCACTACACACCCATGCACAAGACTTTACTTGATGCTGCTTTTGGACTCCCTATAACACTTTAGTACCTGGATCTGATATGAAGTTTGTAACACCCTTAGTCTATACCCTGGGTGTCACACGGTGCTTATGACCCAGTAGGACGACGAGCTAACCCATGACTGATACCTGCTGTGAGCACTAATTAATAATCATGAAACATATGTGGAAGTAAAATTGAAAATGCCATAAGGTTTATAAAATTGATTCAATACTGAGTACATCTACAGAATAACTACTATCTATTAGTGTCTGAAAGCCTCTAAACATCTGAAATACAAGAGTTGATGGGACAGGCCCCAACTAACTCATAACTGTTGTCTAAAAGTAACTAAAAAACTAAAATACTATTAATAATAAAATGACTAAATGAGTGTCACGTCCTTAAAGGATGAGGACTCACTACTGTAGCTGCGGCTGATAGAATGATCTAGCTAGGTACGGTCAGGAACCCAAGCATTTGAACCTATGATATAAGACATCATAGCACAAAGAAAGAGTATGCATCAGTACTTTGAATGTACTGGTATACTAGGTGAGGTTAGGCTGATATACATGGATTCACGCATATGAGAATAATAACTAAATATCATGAAATAACTGGATGAGAGGATATGCAAGACAGGACTACTGTAAGTACTGAACACACAATACCAAATATATATCGTCTGTCTGAATTAGTCTGAAGTGAAAGTCCTGAGTTTCTGATAACTGAATAACTGATAACTGTAAGTCATGATCATATAGAACTGAACTGAGTTCTGTATTGAATACTGGATACTGATTTCTAAATACTGAATACTAAAACTGTAACTGTGGGAATTATCATCTAACCGGCATACCCCGATTATAGACTAATATGGGGTCCAACCTATAACCCTAGATGGAAGGGTGTTATCACCATGCCACGAATTACTAACAGTAGCTGGGTCAACCCTAATCTGGCTGGAAGAATCATGAGATGTATATGGTTACGTCAACCGTAGTTTGGTAGGAAGACGATTTACCCTACGATGGCTATGTAGTTATGTAACACAGGGACTACTACTAAGGGTCAAACCCTCTACTGATAGGAATTCCCCCATCCCTGGGTTTCACTTGGTGCTGAATCCTACTGCCAACTAAATCAACACTGAACTAATCACTAGACTGTACTAGGCTTGACTGAACTCACACTGATTCTGTTGACTGGTCGTATGTTACTATTTGAGATACTACGGAATCCTTCTATTCCAACTGGAGACTAGACAATAGCTAAATTTTGGGTATTCCATACCCGCAGGACTCGATAGCATAGATAATGAAATCATATCTCAACTCTAAAAGTATCACACATAGGTTATCATGCATAATTCCTTCACATAGACATTTTGTTAAACACCTAAGATACATAAATCTTGTACATGAGAATGAGCAATATATGAATATGACTACCACGTTCAATACCAAAATTCAAAGATTAAACATGGGGGTTACATAATCAACATACATTCTGGTTAATTCACATGAAACTCAACTTATTTTTGACTTGAAATCCACACAACATCACATACATAAACATAGTTTCATTCAAGAATGTAAATCATAATCTATGTTCTTGAAAAAGGATTCTTAAATTCCAAGGTTGGAAGGAACTCAAGTATGAACACCTAAACATACCTTGATTGTTGAATTCATGAGAATTGTTGGTGAATTCTTGAAACTTGGACTTGAACTTGAAGAAACTAGGGCTTTGTTCTTGAGAAAATTTGGGGAAAACGAGTATATTTGCCCTTTTGGATCCTTAATTTTGAGATATAGGTGGGTTAAGTGGGTGAAAATGACTAATTTGCCCCCAAAAACCTATAATTTAGTAAGCAAAAGTGCCTAATGATGCAACAGGCGATGCACCGCGTCAATGGTGTCCACACAATTACCGACATGCTGCATTAATGGTGACGATGTGATAGCCAATGCGACATGTCCTGATCGTGTTAGCTTGATGCTTTGGTCATCTAAATATGTCTCAAACAATATCCAAAAATTTCAAAACTCACCCAAGATGACCTATAGATAACCCTAATCATGAATTATCTTAAAAATCAACAATCTAAGGCCGAAAAGATCGAAAATAAGACCATTAAATATCGAGGCCAAATTTGAGACTAAGTCTTAACACTTAGCTGAAATTTTCCAAGTCTGGAACCTCTTTTGGCATGCTATAAAGGACTGAAATAGGCTAGGACTTTATGGGGTCTTACACATAAATCTCATTGAAACTCAAAAAAAATCCAAAAGGTAATTGAATATCTAAAGAAAGAATTTGATATGAAAGTTCTTGCAAATAAAGTTTGTCTGGATCTGCAAATTTAACATTTATCAAATGGAGTCTTCACACATCAATCTGCCTACACTAAGAAGATTTTGAAAGGATTTTACATAGACAAAGAACATCCATTAAGTACTTTAATGATTGTTCGATCATTTAAGGTCAGAAAGATCTATTTTGATCTCGTAAAGAGAATGAAGAGATTCTTGATTTCGAAGAACCATATCTTAGTGTTATTAGTGCACTTATGTATCTTTCTAAATCTACAAGGCTGATATCGCACTTTCTGTTATTTTAATAGCAAGGTATATTTCTTATCCTATATAAAGATATGGAATGGAGTTAAGTAGATATTGGGATATATAAAAAGGATTATTGATATGGGTCTATTTTATACTAACTAAGATATTGCAGTTCTTGTTGGTTATCCAGATGCAATTTACTTATCTAACTAACATAAAGCTCAATAGTAAATAGATTATGTGCTTACATACAGTGGTACATCACGGCGATTTATAAAACAATGTATTGTTGCAACTTCTTTAAATTATGCAGAGATAATAACTATTCATGAAACAAGCGGAGAATGTATATGGTTGGGATCAAAGAAAAATTTGGTCTGAAGTATGATATTAAGGTACCTACAGTCCTATATGAAGACAATGATGCATGCATAACCAAATTGAAAGGGAGCTTCATAAAAGAAGATAAAAAGAAGCACATCTCGCCAAAGTTATTCTTCACACTTGATCTCCAAAGAAATGGTGATATTGATGTACAACAAATTTGTTCAAGTGATAATCCAACAAATTTATTCACTAAATCTTTACCAAATTCAACTTTTGAGAAGATGATACACAAGATTGGAACGCAAAGACTTAACCATTTGAATCGTCGTCTGTATTAAGGGAAGTAAGAACAAGTGGTGTATTCTTTTTTTCTTAATCAAGATTTTATCCTCCTAAATTTTCTTGATAAGATTTTTAATGAGGCATCAAGCAATGAGTATTATGAATAACTATGTATACTTTTCCTTTCACTAGAATTTTTCTTTTACATGGACATTCAAGGGGGGAGTGTTGAGGACATGCTTGATGCCCACAATTTACTACTGCTATTCTAGCTCATCCATAGATTTAGTCAAACAACTTTATCGTCAAACATGTATTGGTTATAAATAGCCACCTCTCTTGCATTGAAAAATATGAACAAAAAAGTGAAAGAAACAAATATATTAAATTTTGCATAATTGTTTCCTCTCTCGCCTCTTTTACTACTTTACTTTAATCTTGTTTTAGATTTTATTTTATAATAAAACCTAATTATTTAGACATTAAAATTTTAACTATTTTATCTTGATAGAAATATTCATTTTGTGTAATTAATTACAAGGAAAATTGCCTTTATATTTTCTTTTAATATTTCTATGTGTAAGATGTTAGTATAATATAACTGAGACATTTCTTGAAATATCAAAGTCATAATTCTCTGCTCCCTCTGTTTTTTTATATGCTTTATTTTTTTTCAGAGTTAAACGATACAAACTTGATCAATATTTTAAAATATATTTCTTAATCAATTTTTTTTTAAAGTTGCAATTATAGTACTTTTCATATAGTTTTTGAATGCCTAAATTTTAATTTTAAAAATTAAATTAATCTGATCTAATTTAACTTTGAAATTTAGTCAAATTGTCTGATAAAAAATGAAGGAAACATATAAAAATGAATGGAGGGAGTATTATATTAGTACTAGAATACGTACCTGCGCAATGCGTGGATGATATTAAAAATATTAATCATTTAAAATTATATGATTCGATTTGTATAACTACGTTCAATTATACTGCATTAACTAAAGTTTAATTGTCATCTTAGTTTTCATTAATTACAATGTATATACCCAGTAATACTTTGAAATAAACGTTAGTCATGTCTAAATGAGTGCGTTTGCATTGGCAAAATAATTATTTGATTAAGCTAACCCTTTAAACTTGGACTGTTTCATTTTTGTAAAAGCATATATCGATTCTGAAGATTATAAAGTGTTTGTAAGAATAAAATACCGAGTTGCAAGTCTTTATATAATTAAATGTTTAACAACAATTAGAAAAAAAATTAGATATCATTGGCTTTTGATCTCTTGTTTGTAAAAAAAATAACTTTTGTCAATATGTTTGCACCAAAAAACCAACAACAACTTGGCAAGATCCTTTATTCTGATAAAGAAATCAGCCTTGTCCAAGTAAAATATAATAGAATTAGATTCAGACACCATCGAGATTTTTCTTTTTCGTGTTTAAATACAACACTCAGAATATGCAATGACAATATGATGTGACATAATTTTCAAGAAAAAAGAAAAAGAATTATACACTACATCTACTATTTCTTGTTAACACAAACACTTGCCGACTAACATAGGATAGAACTATCAATTATTGTACTTCCCTAGAAAAGGTCAAAAAGAAAAAAGTTGAAAGTGATATAGGGAATATACATAATTTTCACAAAAATGGATAGTGATTACAAAGGACAAATAAGAGACAACAACAATAAAATACCAGTGTGGTCCCACTAAGTGGAATCTGGAGAAAGTTGAGTACATGCAAACCTTATATCTACCTCAAAGGTAAAGTAGAGAGATTGTTTTTTGACACGCTAAAGTTTGTTTTTTGACACGCTAAAGTAAGATCTTACTTACATTCGAATGTAAAAAACCTCATGGAGAAGGGGAATTTCTCTTATGCTTTATTTTCTCATCCTTCATCTTACCCATTTTCTCACACACCTTTCGTACTCATTTTGTAAACAGCAGTCAAATGTGCAGCTAAAGAGGGTATTATTTGTTGGTAGCAATTTAAGAAATTTATTTAGTTTATTCTAGTTTTTAAGACATGAAAGAAGAATTGCAAACAGAACACATACCTACTGTTCTACCCAAAAACAAATACTGAAGTAATCTTTTAATTATAAGATTTCACAAAAAAAAAATCTTCTTGTATCTATAGAGATAGAGATAAACACTGATTGAAAGAGAATAGAAAGAAAAATACCAGAAAGTTATGGACAATGATGCACAGAGTGGAGAATGTGAGAAGTTATAATATCAATTTGTATAGGGTAGTTAATCTACAGGTTAGTGTTTTTTTTAATATATATGTTCAATTTAATTAATCTTTATTAAGTTGGATTATTGTAGTGTTGACACTTGTCACTTTTGCCTTTTCTATTATCTATCTATAATCTATAATCTATATTTATATCTATAGTAGATTAAAAGTGTGAAGACCCTTAGAAATGTGATTTGAACTTTTTGCCCTTTGTTAAAAGTCTTTGCTTTAGATAAAATCGTCTTTTCACTATTTTTTCTAATATTTTATATTTAAAAATTAAAAATTAATTAAATATATTTATGGTAAAGTCTTTCCACATTAGAAGTCATCATAATTAATGACAACTAAAACTTTTTTCATAAAACTATTTGAGTAAACTATATGCTAAGAGAAAATAAAACTATTTAAGGAGTAAAATATAGCTTCCCACGATTTGTTTATGTTCAGAATTATTCTATACCGTAAATAGTATATTAACATTGTGTCTTTAATTTGGTTTGGGGTTTTGAGTAGTTAAGTTTAGAATTCTTTATACCATAAATCTATATCTACGTATAATATATATATATATATATATATATATATATATATATATATATATATATATATATAATATAAAAAGTTTAAAGACCCTTACAAAAGTGATTTGAACTTTTTGTCCTTCATTAAAAAATTTCATAATAGACAAAATCGTCTTTTCACTATTTTGCTCAAATTATTATTTTAATTATATTAATAATATTAACTATAATATTAAATTTAAAAATATACATGGAAAGAAAAAATTAAGAGTCCTAAAATTTATGATACTAAGCAAATACTAGGAAAGAATTTTTTTTTACCAAAAAACTACTAAATTCATAAATTTTAGGAACCTGCGTGTGTATAATTTTTTAATTATTTTTTAAAAATATGAAAATGAAGCCTATTTTATATTAAACAAAAGCTTAGTTGGTTAGTTACCTGAACTCCCACCTTGTTGGTGTGGTCCCCTTCGCCCAATTTAAATATATATATATATATATATATATATATATATATATTAAACAAAAAGCAAACAAAAGTTTTCAAAGAACTATAAAAAAAATGTAAAATGTCTCCGTATTAGTTTATTATTTTTGGAATTCATATTCTTCTAAAATTAGTAGTTATATATTGGGGGGAATTTAAATTTACCATATTTAGATAATTTCTTTTTTGAAGAAAAATGTTTTGGACTTCTATAAATTGACAATCCTTCAACAATACAATAGCATCTTTAATAAACATATGAAACAAGATTATTTACTTTTGGTCTTAGATCATTCTTTATTGTTTGCTTTAGAATTATTTTTTACGTCAAGAAATATTTTTATAATATTTAATTTACTTTGAGGTGCATTGATTTTGTAGGTATCTTGAAGATGGATGATGATGATAATATATATAGACAGTTGATGATCCGATTTTTGAAAGGTGATTAATTTCGCATTACAATTTTTAATTTTGAATGGTATAAATTATTGTAGCTATTCATTCTTATTCTTTTCATGTAATGATCTTTTCTTTTCCTTCTTTTATGATATGATATGTAGTTTATCAAATTTTACGACAAAGAAAAAATTAGAAGTTGGAATCTATATTCTACTGGCTATGATAAAGATATATCTGCTAGAAGAAGTGCAGTCATAAAATATTTATTTCCCCAAGGGCAGAAGGAGTTCGGAATGACTCTCTCTCTCTCTTGTCCAGTCCACGAGGATGAAAAAAATAACTGAATCTGATCATAAAAAAATATAACAATGCGACAGAGACACAACAAGAGAGAAAAAAGAGAACCGGAGAACTTTTCTTCAAAAATATTCACAGTACGGAAGAGTTGATAAACATTTCTCCAAAAGTATTTATGAATGAAGTAAAAATTCAACGTACAGCACAATTCATGGGTTTATTTGATAGGACATAGAAGCACGAGGTTCGGCTAAATTAAATTCACCGTTTGAGTTTTTTTTGTAATAATATTTTGAAAGGTGAAATTGGGAGTATTCATTATTATATGAGTATAATTTCTCTTTTCATTAAATTTTTTCATCTCATATGTATTTAATATTGCTTGAATTAAGAAGTAGTGGTTGATAGATGTTGTCACTAAGGTAAGTTACAGATGTTAGATATTATGTTTTGGTTCCGATTAAATTGTATTAGCATTAAAATCATATGAATTACAAGCTCTTGGGATGTTGGTTTTAATTTATGCATTTTTTGTTGTTAATTTGCGTAGCTGAGAATTGAATCATTATCTGAATGAGATTAATTTTAAAATTTTCCATGTGCATTAATTAATCATTTTTCAGAGTATGGAATGTAATCAGAGTCCATCTGAAACTCTCCAAATATTTACTCGTTCATCTCAAAATAAGTGTCATCTTAACAAAAATCACGTCCATTATAGCATGAATTAATATATAAAATATGTAGTTTATTAACTATTCTAATTCAATAAAGGTTTCTTGAAAATAGAACACTATTCAGAAGTGGAGTTTACGAGAATAGTTGAAAAGACATATGGCAAATTTTTATCTTGAATTCCTAAGATGACACTTAATTTAAATTAGATTCTTTTGATAAAGTTACACTTATTTTTTATATGGAGAAAATATTCTTAAATTTCTACATGTGAAGTCATGTTCATGATAACCTCCTTATTTATCTTTAATAAAAGAGTGATTAGGTTAAAAGAAACTCCAATATTAGTTTTCAATTTTCATAAAGATCTAATGTATACCTTCAAACCAATCAATTGCACGTTCTCCATAATGGCAAAACATTATTGTGAGGCGTAAGTAGAAAATTAAGTAAATGTTTTGTCATGAAAGTCAAAATTTTTATTTTATTTAATTATTAAAGTTGTGTTTGGTCAAAAGGAATACTTACAATTTAAATGTACTTTTTAAAAATATGGTGTATATCTCAATTTTTAAAAATTATCATTAAAATACAATTGAATTTGCTCTAAAATAGTTATATCCCAAAATAGACTGTCGCATATGTCATACATTAGATTGCATATACAAACTACATGCTATTAATTTTTAATGGTGAAGTTGTATTTGATTAGAATTTAATTAAATATGATTTGTTTGAGTGTATATTTACTAAAAATATATATAAAATAATCTTTAAACATGAAATCTTCATTTAGCATGTAATTCAAAAAAAGTGAAAATAAGGGTTTGAATGTATTTCAAATTTCATATACAATTTCAAGTTGTATTTAAAAATGTCATGATCAAACATTGATTTTAAAATAAAATCTACAAAAAGAAGATTCAAAAAGATAAAAAAAAATTCTCATGGTCTATCGTATTTCAATATAAAATTGCAACATAAAAAATTAATATGAAATTCAAATTAAGTTCTTAAGCAATAACTATCATAAATAGCACCTATCACATATTCAAATCCGTTAGTCTTTTTCTAAGACATATTTATACGTCTTCTATAGACTAGCACGAAAAAATTTATAATCAATCTTCTTTGTTTAGAGAATAACATCCTATTTAAAGAAATACAACTTAAAAGGAAGATCAAAATTTTAATTAAACCACATGGTTGCTTGAGAGTATTTTATACTTTACATACTTTGAAATATATTGGCTATAAAGTTTAATCCAACCGTAAGAATGAAAACAATCATAAATTTATCTAGCAAACATGAATGAAAGTTGAAGAGGAATCTAAATAACCAATTTTTTTATACTCAATTTTTTAATAGTTGTGTGATTTTGTAGATGATGTCCTTACCAATTTATTTTAACAACTTATTGTTTGGGAATAGCTTCAAAAATATTCAAAGAAACTGCAAAGATGAGGGTTATTAGAATTTGAACTTACATGTCAAAATGTGTATCTGAGATAGTACTTAATTTTTGAAATGTTGAACAATGAATCTTGATAATATTCACTTTTATATAAATTGATTGTAAAAAATATGATGTTAGGATCCAAACAAAAGCTATTGTCCGATAAATTCTTACAAGCAAAGTGAACGGTTCATGAATCCTTGTATTACAACTAATGGATTGAAAGTGTCATAGAAACATAATTGTTTGAAGACTTACTACTAATTGATAAAAGTGTTTTGTATAAACAAGTTGCAAAATAAAAAGAATTATTAGAATCTGATAACGACATTTTAAAATGCTTATGTAAAAAAGTTTTATCTCTTCACAAAGTTTTAGTAGTGACGAATTTTGTGTTTAATTTCTAAATTTATCCGTCGCTAGGTATAATTTTTTGAGTAATGATTATTATTCACTTTAGTCAACTCAGACATATGAAAGAACAATTTTCCAACGAATTTTCCAACGAAAAATGTTGATTATTCAAACATCTACGTGCTATTATTAATGTGCAACATATATCGTAGATATTAAAAGCACAGAGATCTTTAGAAACATTGGTTGAATATAATAGATAAAATTGTCATTTATTATATTTTTAAAAAAATTATTAAATTACTTTATGATATTTAAATTAAGGAGTATTAAAATATATGGTAAGAGGAATATATATTTTAAAAATTCAAGAATCCTTAAATATATGGTAAGAGGTGTTTGGAGAGTTAAAATTAAGAAGTCGATAAATTATATGGTAAGAGAAAAATAAATTTTAAAATAAAGAAGTCCTACATATATGAGAAAAGAAAAATATATGAAAGAGTTTTGAGATTTAAATATTTAAGGGCAATAATACATGTCTTTATTAATTACTTATTACATGATCCTTTAATTTAAATGAAATTAATTAAATTTATAAAAATTAAATCATTATCGTTACCTACTTGTAAGAGATAACAACTCATAATATTAGCAATTTAAAATTGACAAAAAGTTCACCTTATTTATATAATTTTCTAATTTGAATAATTGTATAAAATAATTATAATTACTTATATTTCTTCAGCAATACGAACATAAAATAGAAAAGAAATACTTTCTTTAATGAGCCATCTTTTTTCTTATTTAATTGTTCTTCTATCCGTTGTTTATAAATTTACATATTTTTATTTAATTTCTATTCTATAATTCAAAACAATTGATGTAATTTTAAAAAATTAGTCTACAATCATTAATTATATGCACACGTTACAATGAATTAAAGTTGGTGGCCTATGAAAAAATATTAAGATATCAAGATGTATTGATTATTGAATCAACTTGGTGGTTGATTTTCTGTATGCTATGAATTATTCGATATATTAACTTTATCAATAAAGAATGTGGTAGAGTGATTATTTTTCATATTTAATTTGAATTTTTGGGTTTGAACCCCTCTAGATACATAGTCACTTTTGTTAGAGAGGGTCTTTCTCCTTTAATGTGGACCTTTCGATATGAATTCGAATATAATCAGGATGAAATTACCTCTCTATAATTGCAACATTTGTCCAAAAAATTCACTCCTACTATAGAGAGGTGATGCTATTACAAATATAGAGGCATTTAATGTTTGAATTTCCTTTAATTGTTACTAATAAAAAAAATTATTAACAAGTTTAACCAAAATAATAGCGAAATAAGGAGGTTCCAAATATATTTCTAAGTTTTTCTTTTCTTTTTACCTTGTTATTGTCCGAATCTCTACGCCCAACTGATTTTTAATAAGACTAAGAAAAATTTAGGCATGAAACTTATGTTATCCAAAAGTATAGAACGGTTGAAGAACTTAAATTTTTTTACAATTAACTTAGTTTAATGTTGATTATCATTAATATTTTATTTTATACAGTACATAATATATTTTTTATAAAATATAAACATTTGAATATAGTGTTATGGATAGGTAATTTTACAAAGAGTGTACCAATATAATAAACGTAATTGTTGTTATAGGTAAAATGACGTTATAGAGAAGTAACATACAACATGAAATCAGTTTCGTAAAAAATCAGGTCGCTACAGTGAAATACCATTATAATGATGGATTGTTATAAAGAGGCCTGATTGTATATATATTTTTAAAGTCGTCTCTTCATTAATTTGAATATAATAAGTTTGTTCTTTTTATACATGAAACTTTCTTCTTTAACGTTGAATACACGTCACTACAAAAAAAAATAGCATTTACTGATGAAATTTAACGACAGATCAATTTCCATCGCAGTCTAGCGACGTATTAATGACGAAAACATTAATTTTATCACAAACATAGCAAGTTTATTTTTAATTTATGATATAGCAACGGATTAATGACGAATTTTTTTCTTCGTTACTATTTGGGCACAAAAATTTGGTACCTTAATTTTGTGACGGATTTAGCAATCAATTTTGTGTAAGTTTAATTAATTTGTAGCAAATGATTAGCAACAGATTTAAGCGTCAGTATTATTTGTCACATTCTTTTATAAATTTTATTTATTTTTAGCGACGAAATTTTCCGTCATAACTTTTTATAAATTAAAAAATACTTATAACATATACATATTTTGGAAAAATAGATTAGGGCTCATTTTTTTCACTTGTTTTCTCTCGCTAAGCAGCCTCTCACTCTCTAGCTTTCTTTCTCTATAGTTTCTTTGGCCAGACGAAATTAGGTAAGGATTTAATTTGTATTTTCTTTCTATTTATACTTTCTACTCTATAATTTATATTTAATTTGGTTCCAGTTTGGGTCTGTTTGATTTCAGATGGGAAATCATCAAACACTTCACCTTTTTATCTTATTTTTTTAAATGTCGGCCTACATTCGATCTTTGATGTGTTAATTGGACTGGTGAATGTGTTATTCGTTAGTTAAATGCAAATTTTTTTGGTAACTTGAGTTTTTTTAATGTAATTTTAGTAGATCTGTGATTTTTGAGGCTGTAATTCCTTTCTACATAGTTTGCCCCTTCTGCATTTGTGATCTATTTATTTTGTTTATCTATGGACCGAATCTAGGGTGCATGCAAACATTTGGTACTAAATCTTTATATTTTTTTATAGAAGTTTTGATTTTTTTTTCGGTTAATATTGCAGAAATTAAAGTGTTGGGAAAGTGAAGGATAGGTGAAAAAACACGGAAAAAGTGTGTTTTGGAGCTGACTGAAATTTTGAAGTTCAATAATTTGGCCTATCAGGTAAAATATTCTCGATAATTAGTATGGTGATTCTGGTAGAGGATTTAGCTATGTTAAAGTAGTATTGCTGATTCTTCTTTAAGTTTGATTTTGTGGTTGATCTCATGATCAGTTTTGCAACAATGACTATTATATCGTAGATCATTTTTACTTTGAAGTTTTGTTTAATTTCTGCGTTGTCAATTTTATCTTTGTATTGTATTTGTATAACTTGAGCATGTTATTTGATATCTTGTACTTGGAAAGGATCAATTGTTCAGTGAATTAAAATAGGCCTTTCAATTATATCAACTATGAACTTTGTTCTTGAATTAAAGTTTGATTAGGTAACAGTTCTTGCTTTTGACATTTTTGTCAGTTTATTGTTGGAATGTACAATAGAATAGGTGAATGTTATTGTACAACTTATTTAGCATTTGATATTCATTCGTATTATCAAAAAAGTAACTATGAAAAATAACTATGCACATACTATATAATCGCAAGAAATATGACATTGTCATGGATCATCAGAAAATACCATGTAGGGGAGCATCTTTGTGTATACAACTTCTGAAATTTTATATGATTCAATGAATACTTCTGTTGTTGAATTGTTTTGGTTTCTGTAAAGCTTTGGATATTAAAATTTGTTGTTGCATTTTTTATGAACAAAGTTCAATTCCTAGAATTTCAATTGTTATTCTCCAGCTGACTATTTTTTTTGATAATTTATTTTATCCACTTACTTTTTTCTGCAGTTTTTGGATAATTTGATTGTCTAGAGAGAGTGTGTTTAATTGTACTTTATTTTAGTAGCTGATTACCTTGCTATTGATTTATTGTCTCAAATCAGAATTGCAACTCATTTCCTTCTTACATTGATGTTGATTGATGACTTTTGCTATGTTCTGAACTATTGATTGAAGAGCACGGTGCTAGCACTGATTATCCTATTTTTTTATTTCAACATTAATAGGAACATGAATAATCTAGAGCGTGGTTGGATGTAAGAGAGGTTAGATGGCCAAGGGGCTTTATACTCTAGTTTTGTAATCGGTGTAAATGAATTTATTCAATTCGTATGTTCTCAATAAAATTGCATAAGTGGTGACAAAGTTAGATGTCAATGTGCAAAATATCATAATTATAAATTTGTGGATGTCGAAACTATTAAATGTCACCTTTATCAATTTAGATTTGTTGAGAACTATTTTATTTGGAAGCATCAAGGAAAAAGAGAAGTTATAAGTGGGACTTCTTATGGTAATGACTAGCATGGTGGTGGTCAACTTGTATTTGGAGAGAATCCATACCGACAAATGATTTTGGATGCAGCTAGTCCCAACTTTTCTCAAAGTTCAAGTTGGTAATCTTATAGCAATATTGAATCGGGGCCATCTCATCTTTTTGAACATTCAATGGAGGAAGATCTTAATCCCATGTCTAAAAAAATTTTTGATTTGCTAGATGCTGCAGATGCAGAAGTATATCACTCAACTTCCAGTTATCTCTTGAATGTTAAATATAAAAATGGAGAACAATATGTCAAAGAGAGGTGTAACGCCCCGAAATCTCATCTCGAGACGTCACATGGCGCTCAAGGCTACGAGTAGCCCCGAGCTAACCCTTTGAGCCTATTACTGCGACTGGAGCTTACTTTTAAATAAACTAGTCAAGCAATAATACTATTATTCTAGCAAGTCTAAACTGAAGTAACTGAAAATAATATATGAATGACAAAATACTGCAAAGCCTGATCAAAGAAACTGATAGTCCGACAAGCCTCTACTGCTAAAGAACTAGAGAATCATTGGGACAGACTCCCAACTGACTCGAACTGAACTGAAAATAATAATAACTCAAATACTATGAAAACTGAAAAGCTGAAGAAGTAGGTCCTCGAACCATGAGGACTCACCAAATGTAGGGATGTAGATGAAATGCTCAAAAATCACTCTCGCTGCTGAGACTGAGCACTTGAACCTACATTATGAGACAATGTAGCACATAGACGTATATGTGGATCAGCACTTTGAGGATGTACTAAGTATATGGGGGTGCATGTAATATGTAAAAAATACCATCACAGTTTATAAAAATCATGCATGCTAAGAATAAATGACTCACATAGCTTGAGTAATCCGAGATTCTAAAGATCATCAATTATGAATAGTAAAGCATGTGGCATAAATCTTGTGAGTCATTACACGTCATTTTCAAAAAGCTTTTCAATGCATCTCTTCTTTTAGGACTTAGGAAGGTTGGCACTCAAGGACTTAGGAACTTTGGGCTCGGGAGTTTCTTCTAACTGACATAAACCATGTAAGATGACATGGCGTCCAACGTCTTGCCCACGTTGGGGAGAGTTGTTCTACCCTTGCCATCGGAATAGAACCTTAATTTAAGTGATCACTATCTTAGCCCACTATGGGCAAGTCAGAAACCTATGGTGGCACGTAGTTCCGGGGCATGAGACCTTGAAATCATACCCAACTCGGTGCTAAATACTACTCCCATACTTATTGCTCAGAACTTTTTAGGGAAAATCCACCTTAAAATAGCACAGGGGTCTATAATAAAAACCAATTATGCTTCTCTTTACTTTAAATCATGAACTATATGAACAATGTGGGTTTTCCTATTTTAGATTAGGATCAAAAGATCAAATCTTGCTTAAAATCATCTTTCTTGATTACCAAGAATGAAACTTATGGCTTAAAACCCATACTTGGAAATCATGCCAAATCACAATAAACCTCATGCTCACAATAATAGAATTGAAATACGTTAAAAATCTCAAAAATTATCCTTGGATTTAAAGTATATATATAATTAAATAATCACGATTTCATAATGAAGCTTAGTTCTTGACAACTATCTTGGAAACACTTTAAAATAGCAATTCACAATAGGGATATGCAATTCATGATATAAATCCTCAATTCAAAGGATAAATAGGTTGAAGAAACATGCACTTCAAAGCTTAAATCACTTACAAGTCCATAAACTTAAAACAAGATACTTTGGGTATAAACCCCAACTTGCAAATCATCAAAATCTTTAATAAAATTCAAGTTTTGGGCACAAGAATGAAAGATTTGTTCTTGTTCAAACCCCACATAGCTCGGATAAAGAACTAGATGAACAAACTTACTTTTGAGATTCTGTTTGTACTTTTGAAGGAGGGTTCTTGGAATTCTTGAGTTGGGAATCTTGAATCTTGAACTTATTTCGAAAGAGGACGGTGGAATTCTTGAGATTCTTAAAGATGAGTATTGAACTTAGGGTTTTCAATTGGGAGAAAGTTGATGAAATTTTGCATAAAGTGCTGGTAATAGGCTTTAATTTTGTGTTTAGACGGAATAAGGGTGAAGGAAATTGACTAAATTACCCTTTTGGACGTGGATCTTTAATGACTGAAATAAAATACGGCAGCAACGTGTAGGTCAACGCGCCGCGTTGATGGTACCGATGCAATATCTGATGCGTTGCGCCAAGTTATCATCGACTCACTAGAATTTGACGCTGGTAGCTGGGAAAATATTAACCAATGCGATAGTCAACGAGGCGTGCCAAGATCGTGTTGGTTCACTATTTTGGGATTCCAAAGTAGATTCAAACGAAGTTCAAAAATAATCTGAAGCTTGTCCGTGTTCACCTATTGACCTTCCTGATCATGAATTAACTTAAATACTCATAATTTAAAGATGTCTAGGTCGCAAAATGAGATTGCGAACTTTTGAAGGCTAAAAATAAAACTAAGTCTGAATACTTAGCTAAAATTTTCTAATTCTGGGGCCCCTTATCAAGCTTAAAGGACTAAATTAAGCTAGAAATTTGCGGGGTCTTACAATATCTCCCCATTGGAAAACATTCGTCCTCGAATGTGGCTAATAAAAACTGAGATGCTAAAAACTGAGGCTATAACTGGCATGCATTACTTTACTGGAAGCATGACTAAACTGATTGCAAATGCATAAACTATCGAATGAATGGATATATAAAGCTTGAAACTTAGAATTGAAAAGAGGTGATTTGAGGAAGCTTGTTACCTTGAGCTGAATCTAAATCTGCAGTGAAAAGATGAGGGTACTTGGTCCGCATATCTGCTTCTGCTTCCCAAGTAGCACCCTCAACAGACTGATTTTGCCAAAGGACTTTGACCAAGGAAACTACTTTGTTCCTCAGTCTACGAATCTGATTGTCTAAAATCTCGACTGGAATTTCTTCATAGGAAAGGTTGTTCTAAATTTCTGATCTTTCTAAAGAAACTACAATGGTGGGCTCACCGATGTACTTCTTAAGCATGATGACATGAAAGACAGGATGGATGACTGATAAGTCTGTGGGCAAATCTAGCTCGTAAACTACTTTTCCCACACGACTCAGAATCTTATAAGGGCTAATATATCGGGGACTAAGTTTCCCCTCCTTTCCAAATCTCTTCACTCCTTTCATGGGTGAAATTTTTAAATACACTAAATCACCCACCTTAAACTCGAGGTCCCTTCTTCTCACATTCGTATATGATTTCTAAAAACTCTGCGCTATTTTTAATCTTTCTCTAATCAACTTAACCTTCTGTATAGCTTCAAACATTACATGAGGCTCAAGTAGAGTGGCCTCACTTACTTCAAACCAACCTATGGGTGATCTACATCTCATCCCATAAAGAGCTTCAAACGGGGCCATCTAAATACTAGAATGGTAATTGTTATTATAAGCGAATTCAATCAATGAAAAATGTTTGTCCCAACTACCTTTGAAATCAAGAGCACATGCCTACAATATATCTTCTAAAGTTTGGTTGGTCCTCTCTACCTGACCGTCTGTCTACGGATGAAAAGCTAAACTAAGATGAATATAGGTTCCAAGACCCTTCTGAAAAGCTCTCCAAAACTAGGAAGTGAACTTAGTACCCCTATCTGAGATTATAGACAAGGGAACTCTACGCAGTCTGACTAGCTCTTGGATATACAACTTAGTATAATCCTTCATTGTAAAGGATGTATGGACTGGTAAGAAATGCACTGACTTGGTCAATCTGTCTACAATAACCCAAAACAAATCATGATGATGACACGATCGGGGTAAACAAGTCACAAAATCTATATCCATCTCTTCCCACTTCCAATTGGGGATACTGAACTCTTGTAACATACTACCAAGTCTTTGGTGCTCTACCTTAACCTGTTGGCAAGTTACACACTTTGCCACAAAGTCTGCTATATCTTTATTCATACCACTCCACCAATAGATTTCCCACAGTCGTGGTATATCTTGGTAGAGCCTGGATGAATGGAATAATGCGCACCATGCACTTCTTTACAATTCACTGGCTCAATTCATCAATACATAGCACACACAGTCTACTTTTGTATCTCAGCACACCATCTCTCCCTTGGGAGAAAACCTCTACCATTTGGTCTTTAGCGGACTCCTTCAACTCAACTAGGGTAGGGTTCTAATCTTGTTTCCCCTTCACCTCTGAAATTAGGGAAGGTTCTGCACTATTCTGCACCCAAATGCTACCCTTAGCCGAATCAACCAATCTAACACCCAACCTTTCCAAACGGTGAACTTCTCGAGCTAACTCTTTCTTATCTTTCTCTATATGAGCAACACTGCCCATAGATAATTTGCTAAGGGCATCTGCCACTACATTGACCTTACCCGAATGGTACAACACACTCATGTCATAATCTTTTAGCAATTCTAACCACCTTCTCTGACGGAGATTCAACTCCCTCTGAGTAAACACATATTACAAGCTTTTATGGTCCATGAACACATCAACATGAACACCATATAGATAGTGTCTCCATATTCAGAGCAAACACCACAGCAGATAATTCCAGATCATGAGTTGGATAATTCTTTTCATGAGGTTTCAACTGTCTGGAGGCATAGGCTATGACCTTACCTTTCTATATCAACACACAACCCAATCCAACTCTAGAGGCATCACAATAAACTACAAAACCTTCGGTACCATCTGGTAATGCTAACACTGGGGTTGAAGTGAGTCGAGTCTTCAATTCCTGAAAACTCTTCTCGCAGGAATCTGACCACTGAAACTTAACTTTATTTTGGGTCAATCTATACATAGAAGACGCAATAGATAAGAAACCTTCAATAAAATGGTGGTAATATCCAGCTTGGACTAAGAGACTCCTAATGTCTGACGGAGAGATAGGTCTAGGCAAGTTTCTTATGGCTTTTATCTTTTAGGGATCAACTCTAATACTATCGGCGAAAACAATATGACCGAGAAAGGCTACTGACCTTAGTAAAAATTCACACTTGCTGAAGTTGGAGAACAATTGATGGTCTTTAAAAGTTTGTAAGATAATTCGAAGATAATTTGCATGGTAATCCTCGCTACGGGAATACATAAGAGTTTATCTATGAATACTATGACAAACATATCTAGATACTATTTGAATACTCGATTCATGAGGTCCATGAAAGCTGCTAGAGCATTGGTTAGCCCGAAAGACATGACTAAAAACTCAAAATTACCATAACAGGTTCTGAAGGTTGTCTTCAAAATATCACATTCCCTTACCTTAAGCTGATGATAGCCGGATCTAAGGTCTATCTTTGAGAAATAACTGGCACCTTGTAATTGATCAAATAAGTCATCAATTCTAGGGAGAGGGTATTTATTCTTGATTGGGACCTTATTTAGTTGACGATAGTCAATGAACATACGTAAGGAACCATTTTTTTCGCACGAATAGGACGAGAGCGCCCTATGGAGAAACACTGGGCCTTATAAAACCTTTATCTAAAAGATCCTTGAGTTTCTCTTTCAACTCCTTAAGCTCTGCGGGTGCCATACAATAAAGAGGAATAGAAATAGGCTGAGTATCGGGAAGAAGGTCAATCCCAAATTCTATCTCTCTATCGGGAGGTACCCTTGGGAGATTCTTTGGAAAAATATTAGGAAACTCATTTACTATTCTAACTAACTGAATTGGTGGGGTCTCAGACTTTGTGTCTTTAACTCGAACTAAATGGTAAATGCAACCTTTGGATATCAATCTTCTGGACTTAAGATAAGATATGAAATGACTCT
This sequence comes from Capsicum annuum, assembly GCF_002878395.1. NCBI lineage: Eukaryota > Viridiplantae > Streptophyta > Magnoliopsida > Solanales > Solanaceae > Capsicum > Capsicum annuum. The sequence goes on from NC_061122.1 coordinate 188,066,870, forward strand.
TGGAAGATACTAAATTACCTGACCACTCAAAGACTGGCTCATCTGGAAATTGAAACTTAACCACACGGGTACGACAATCTTTTGAAGTGTAACAAGAATGAAGCCAATCCATACCAAGAATAAGATCAAAATCAACCATATCAAATTCTATTAGATCTGTGAACATGACCTTATGAAGGACAGTGATAAGGTACTTTTTGTAGATCTGTTTAGCAATAACTGACTCACCTACAGGGGTAGAAACTAAGAAAGGCTCAAGGATCTTTTCAAAACATATCTCAAAATTCACAGCAACTAATGGGGTCACATAAGAGAAACTCGACCCAGGGTCTAACAATACATATACATCAAAATGAAAGACATAAACCATACCAGTAACAACATCTAGTGAATCTTCCTGCTCTTGATAGAAAAATAAAGCATAAAATCAGTTTTGGCGCTGACCATCATCGGTGCTGGATGAAGCGCCCTGAGGAGGGGCTGGGTGAGCTACAGGAGTTGGTGCACTGGTGGTCTGAGTTTGGGGACGAACATCTCTGTTTCCCTGCTTAGCATACGAACACTCTCTAATTCTATGGTCTAACTTGCCACAACTAAAACAACCCTTCTGCTCAGCCAAACACTCATTGGGATAAGTCCTACTACACTTAGCACATGGAAGATAACTGGGCTTACCACTCACACTATTTTGGGACCTGACATGGAAGAATTACCCCACTTCTTTTGCTTGGTTCTGGGTATGGGGGCACTAGCTGAAGATGGCATTGGAAAAGACGGATGACTCTAAAATTGTGAACGATTTCCTTCATGAGATTTAGCCTGACCATACTCAAACTTCCCTATTTTGTCCCTCTTACTTACTCTATCCCTCTTCTTCTTCTTCTCTACCTCAATTTGTTAATCATGTATCATCAATCTAGAAAGGTCCATGTCTCTATTGAGCATAGCATTCCTACACTCCTTAATTACCAATCCAGACACACTAGTCATGAACTTGCTCATACTAGATTTGGTGTAATCTATCAAATCAAGAGCGTACTTAGATAACTGGTTAAACTTAAGGCAGTACTCCTTTACTATCATTGAGCCCTGCCTCAAGTTCATGAACTCTTCTATCTTAACTTATCTTATCTCAAGTGGAAAAAACTTATCTAAGAATGCATCTTAAAATATCCACCAAGTCATGGGAGCTGTATTCTCTCCTCTACTCTTCTTCCACATCACTACCCAATCATAAGCAACATCTTTCAGCCTATAAGATGCCAATTCTACACTCTCCTCTTCAGTAACATGCATAACTTGGATGATTTTTTTCACCTCATCAAGATACAGTTGTGGTTCCTCACCTGCCTTTAACCCAAAGAATTCTGACGAATTCATCCTCATAAAGTCACAAAGTTTGGCTATAGCAAAATCACCTTCTTGCTGATGTGGTATTGCAGCTTTATTATTGGCTTGAATATTAGCAGTCACAGCTTGGGCTAGCACCTGAAAGGTAGCCCAAAATTCAGCATGAGATATATTGTCAATCAGGGGATCAATAGGCTGGGGTAGCTGATTATTATTCCTATGGGGGTTAGCTCTGCGGGGAGGCATATTCAGTCATAAGAGAGCATAAGTTAATAGCAGATAGAGATAGTTGTAAGCATAATGGATTGTGAAAGAAAGAGATGATTTTTTTAAACATTCCGTAGCCTCTTTCTCATAAATGTGGTGCACTTCATATTCATGATCAAGACTCTACGTAATTTTTCTTGTCTGACTCCCTAGGACTCTTTAAACCTTAGGATCTGATACCAAGTTTGTAATGCCCCAAAATCTCATCTCGAGATGTCACACAGTACTCAAGGCTACGAGTAGCCCCAAGCTAAACCTTTAAGCCTGTTACTGCATCTAGAGCTTACTTTTAAATAAACTCAAGCAATAATACTGTTATTCTAGCAAGTCTGAACTATATGAACAATGTGGGTCTCCCTATTTTAGATTAGGATTAAAAGATCAAATCTTACTTAAAATCATCTTTCTTGATTACCAAGAATGAAACTTATGGCTTACAACCCATACTTGGAAATCATGCCAAATCACAATAAACCTCATGCTCACAATAATAGAATTAAAATACTTTAAAAATATCAAAAATTCATCCTTGGATTTAAAGTATATATATATATATATATATATATATATATTTAAATAATCACGATTTCATAATAAAGCCTAATTCTTGACAACTATCTTGGAAATACTTTAAAATAGCAATTCACAATTGGGATATGCAATTCATGCCATAAATCCTCAATTCAAAGCATATATAGGTTGAATAAACATGTACTTCAAAGCTTAAATCACTTACAAGTTCATAAAATTAAAACAAGATACTTTGGTTATAAACCCCAACTTGCAAATCATCAAAATCTTTAATAAAACTCAAGTTTTTGGCACAAGAATGAAAGATTTGTTCTTGTTCAAACCCCACATACCTCGAATAAAGAACTAGATGAACAAACTTACTCTTGAGATTCTATTTGTACTCTTAAAGAAGGGTTCTTGGAATTCTTGAGTTGGGAATCTTGAATCTTGAACTTATTTGGAAAGAGGACGGTGGAATTCTTAAGATTCTTGAAGATGAGTACTGAACTTAGGGTTTTCAATTGGGAGAAAGTTGATGAAATTTTGCCTAAAGTGCTTGTAATTGGCTTTAATTTTGTGTTTAGACCGAATAAGGGTGGGGGAAATTGACTTAATTTCCCCTTTGGATGCGGATCTTTAATGACTAAAATAAAATACGCGCAGCTCGACGCCCCGTGTCAATAGTACCGACGCAATATCTGATGCATCATGCCAAGTTAACATTGACTCACTAGAATTTGATGCTAATAGCTGGGGAAAATATTAACCAACGCAATAGTTGATGTGGTGCGGTAAAATCGCGTTGGTTCACTAATTTGGGATTCCACAGGAGCTTCAAATAAAGTTCGAAAAAAATCCAAAACTTGTCTGGGTTCACCTATTGACCTTCTTAATCATGAATTAACTTAAATATCCATAATTAACAGATGTCTAGGTCGCAAAATGAGATTGCCAACTTTCGAAGGCTAAAAATAAAACTAAGTCTGAATACTTAGCTAGAATTTCCTAAATCTGGGGGCCCTTAACTAGCTTAAAGAAATGAATTAAGCTAGAAATTTGTGGGGTCTTTCAAGAGGCTATAACCAGATGATGCAATTTCTTAAAGAGGCTTTACCTGAAGATAATATAGTGCTTGATAGCTATTATCAGATGAAGAAGCTAGTGCGTAGCTTAGGTCTGCCAGTTGAAAAGATTGAGTGTTGTGAATCAAGATATATATTATATTGGGTTGATGATGATAAACACCTTACATCTTGTAAATTTTGTAGCAAGCCAAGGTATAAGTGTTCTGTTGGCTCTCGTAAGAGGAACTTGGTCCCTTACAAGAAAATATATTATTTTCCTTTGATTCCGAGATTGCAAAGATTATATGCATCTCATGCTACAGTTGCCGACATGAGATGGCATCATGAGTATAAAAAAGGATGGGGTGATGTGTCATCTATTAGATTCTGAGGCTTGGAAGCACTTCAATGAAACTCATCCCTTTTTTGTTGCTGAACCAAGAAATGTTAGGTTGGGGTTATGTATGGATAATTTTCAACCATTCAGTCATATTGGTAGGAAATATTCTTCATGGCTAGTGATTGTCAATCCATACAATTTACCTTTAGGAATATGCATGAAAGAGGCTTATATGTTCTTAACAATCATTGTTTCAGGTCTGAGCAATCCCAAACATAAAATTGATGTTTATTTGCAACCTCTAATAAAGGAATTGACTTTGTTGTGGGAGACAGGTGTGGAAGCATTTGACATCTCAAAAAGGCAAAAATTTCAATGATGGGCAGCTTTGATGTGGATAATTAGTAACTTTCTAGCATATTCTATGTTATCGGAATAGAGTACTGTGGGCAAATTAGCATGTCCTTATTGTATGGAGGAAACATAATCCTTTAGATTACTTCATGGAAGAAAACAATCCTGGTTTGATTGCCACAGAATGTTCCTTGACCAACATCACCCATTTAGGAGAGATCAAAAGAACTTTCTTAAAGACCAGATTGTCAAATGATGCCACCAACATATAAAATAGGAGAGGAAATTTTGGATCAAATTTGTAATTTTAGGATAAAAAATGTAACAGAGTTAGATGTAGAACAAGTTAATAAAATAATATGTAAGATATATGGGTGGAAAAAACGAAGCATCTTTTGGAATTTATAATACTAGAGTTCTAACTGATTCTACATAATCTTGATGTGATGCATATTGAGAAAAACTTCTTTGATAATGTCTTTAACATTGTTCTTAATTTTGATGATAAAACCAAAGACAATGCACAATCACGTCTAAATACGGCAAAGTATTGTGATCGACCTCAATTGGGAAAGGACAGTAATGGACAATATCCAAAAGTTGTTTATACATTAGACAAAAAAGCAAGAGTTATCTTGTTTAATTGGGTGAAAGGCTTAAAGTTTTCAGATGGGTATGTTTCAAATTTGGGTAGGTTGCCAGACACAAATGCGAAAAGGTTATTTGGTATGAAGAGTCATGATTTTCATGTGTTCATGCAATGACTAATGCTTATTGCTTTTCATGAACTACTTTCTAGTAATGTGTGGCAGGCACTTACAGAATTGAGCTTATTTTGTAAGGATCTTACTTCGACCACTCTATAAGTGGATGATATGGTCCGAGTAGAGAGAGAAATTCCATAAATTTTGTACAAGTTAGAACGTATATTTCCTCCTTGATTCTTTGACTAAATGGAACATCTTTCTGTGCACCTTCCATATGAAGCAAAGATTGTTGGACCTGTGCAATATTGATGGATTTATCCTCTTGAAAGGTAAATGTGAAACTCTATGTCAAACTTGTGACGAATAATTAATACATAACTTTCAAACGTAATGTTTTATCTTTTTCTATATATAGGTATTTGGGAACTCTTAAAAGGATAATTGGGAAATAAAGCTAGTGTTGAAGGTTCCATTTGTGAAGCGTACTTGATGATGGAGTCAACACAATTATTTTCTCATTATTTTGAACCTCATGACATGTCCCAAAATCATAATGTGGATCATAGTGACGATGGTGGTGTTATGAAAGATCTTAAAGGAAATCTTTCAATATTCTCCAATTCAGATCAATTTTGGGGAGAAGCAAAAAATAAGAGATTTAACCTTATATGAAATCAAAGCGGCCCAAACTTATATTTTACTAAATTGTGAAGAGGTTGAACCATTTGTGAGGTAACCAAATTCTCTTAAACATAATAAAATCTGTTCTTATATCATGACTTCTCTTATTTAAATTATTTTATTGCAATAAAGTATGTACCTGCAACGTTTGGAAGAAGAATTTTTGAATCTCTCTCAAAGTGAAATAGACAAGAGTCTTGAAGAAAATTTTGCTATATGGTTCAAGGAATATGTAAGATTTAAATAAATATTAACTTTCATATAATGATGTACTTAAATTGGCTTCTCAAATTTAACTAAATCTTTGATTTTTTTTTCAATAGGCTCAGTGCAATTTCATTAAAAATAAAGACTTGTGTAGTCTTGCTCGTGGACCATTAATAGGAGCTATATGTCATTCTGTTTATTTTGTTAATAGATATAAATTTTACACAGAAGGCCGTGGTAGCACGAGTCAATAATAAATAGTGGAGTTTGTATCTCGGATCTAAATTTTAGTGATTATTATGGGCGGATAAAATAGATTATACAAGTGGAATACCGTGAAGCATCTTTAAAGCAAATTGTGTTATTAAAATGGGAATGGTTTGACCCAGCAATGGATGTCGGTGTTAAGAAGCATAATCAGTACAAATTGGTTGATATTAATCATTGTCGTCGATACAAAAGTATGAGCCTTTTATTCTTGCAATGCAAGCAACTCAAGTATGTTATGTACCTTATCCAAGCAAGAAGAAGGACAAGGATGATTGGCTAGCTGTATTGAAGGTCAAATCTCTAAATGTTATTGAATTACCAGTTGAAGAAGTGGTGACAACTTCAAAACTGAATGTTTCTTTTCAAGTTGAAGAATTTGAAGTCCATGAGGTAGATATATCTATTTCTATTGATAAAGATGATCTATTACATGATCTAAATGAGGGTGTTATTGAAATGAATGAACCTCTTAATGATGGTTTATTTGGAGAGCATCATGAAATCCAAGATAGATCCACAGAAGAAGAAGAAGAAGAAGAATACAGAACTGATGAAACTGGGGAGGAAGATGAAGAGGAAGAGTTTGAAGAAGACATAGATAGTGACTAGAGCTTGTTAAAAATCTGCTATTTTATCTTTGTTGTATTTTGTTTTTAGTAAGAAGACATTGATAGCGACTAGTGCATGATAAAAAAATTTTATTTTATCTTCATTGTATTCTATTTTGTTTTTGGTATTGGCTTCTCCAAATTATTATCATTTTCTTAGTTTCTAGTTTCCTTTTATTAATCTGTTAATTTTTCATATCACATCATTTTTAATTTGACTTTTAACAGTAATAATTTAATGACACCATTATTTTTTTTATAGATATGACTCGAGGTGGATATCATGCAGGCAATTCCTCAAGTAGGAGTAAAATTGCTAATCGTGCTAAAATTCCTTCGATTCTAACTCTAGTGATTGAATAAGATGATACCACTTCCATTCCTATCAGTCTGCCAACTGATCAAACACTACTGCCCAATAGTACGCCATTGGTTCAGACATTGAGAGAAAAAAATACCCCAATCATTCTTGAGACATCTTCTGTTTCACCTAATCAAAGCAGCCCAACAAGCCAGAATATGAATTCTCAAAGCAACACAGCAGCTGAGGGAACATCTAGTCAGAGAAATATATCTGGTTCAGCTGATTCCCGTTTTAGCAATGGACGGACCCTTATTTTTCTGACTTCTTCAGGGTTAGTACTTACTATTTATTTTTCATTAATGTTTTTGCGGTCTATTGGTGATTATTAGTTGATAATCAATTTTCAAATTGCTTTTGTGATTACTATTTTTGTACACAAATGTTATAGTGTTATTGGTGTTGGATTTGATATTGTACAGGTTGGAACCTTCTTCAAAATGCTTCAGTTCCATTATATTATCTTTCAAAAGTGAAGTTGATCTCAATGGGATCAATTGGAAAGGTGTCTCAAAAGATGTCAAAGATCGTTATTTTGAAGAGTTCAAGATATGTTTTTTAAAATAATAATCGATACCAATTGTTTGAGTTTGCAGCTAACACTTAATTATTTTACTTTAAATTGTATTTTAGAAGAATTTCTATTGGGATGCTTCCATTAGTGAAGAAGTGGTAAAGCAGCAATGGTTGAAGAAGGCTGCATTATGCTACAAGAATTTCATTTCTAATATCGAAAAAACATAGAGCTACAGTTTAACTAGAATTTGTAAATGACCATGTATGGAAAAAGTGGATGGAACCATGGGAAAGTGATGACTGTATTAAGAAGTCTGATATAAATTCAAAAAACAATTGTGGTGGGCGTGAACTAGCTGTTGGGACATACATAGGTGGCTCTATCATAGTTGGAGAGCACCGCAAAAATCTTGTAAGTATTGGTTCTTGTTGATTATGTGTGAATCTGAAAAACTAATCTTTTTGTTGTCTATTGATTTCATTTGAATGATATGGCTAGTACTTTTTGCTAGACTTGTCATGGTTGTTGTTATGGTTGTATCTTTATTGCTGTCCATTGATTTTATTTAAATGATATGGCTGGTACTTTGTGTGAATTCTTGCCTTTATGGGTTGTACTTCTTGTATGACATTGAAAAATGTAAGACAAATTAGTGTAGTTTCTTGGTTGTGATGAGGATAACATTAATATCTGAGCAACTAATCTTGTTGTTGTCCACTGATTTCATTTGATACTTTTTGCTAGACTTGTCATAGCTGCTGCTATGGTTATGTCTAAGTTGCTATCCACTGATTTCATTTGAATGATATAGCTGGTTCTTTTTGCTAGACTTGTTATGGTTGTTGCTACGGTTGTGGCTTTGTTGCCATCTACTAATTTTATTTGAATGATATGGCTGGTACTTTGTGTGAATGATATGGCTGGTACTTTGTGTGAATTCTTACCTTTATGGGTTGTATTTCTTATATGACATTGAAAAATGTAGAATAAGTTAGTATAGCTTCTTGGTTATGATAAGGATAGAATTAATATCTGAGCAACTAATCTTGTTGATGTCCACTGATTTCATTTGTTACTTTTTACTAAACTTTTCATGGCTGCTGCTATAGTTATGTCTAAGTTGTTGTCCACTATTTTTTTATTTAAATGATATGTTGGTACTTTGTGTGAATGATATGGCTGGTACTTTGTGTGAATTCTTGTTTTTATGGGCTGCACTTCTTGTAAGACATTGAAAAATGTAGGACAAATAAGTCTTGGTTGTGATGAGGATAGCATTAATATCTAAGCAACTAATCTTGTTGCTATCCATTGATTATATTTAAATGTATGTAAGTAGATCTTGATTGATTTTTATTAAAATGATTGATTTGGGGTTGCTGTAATTTGTGATTTACTTTATAGGTTTTGCAACTTTCTGCATTTCTTACATATTTCAAAGTTCACAACTTTGAGAGAGAAAAAGAAGCAATCTTGATATTTGTTGCTATGTTCTTGAATTTGTGTTTGATGGTTGGTATATGATCATATAGATAAAGGGTGTTTAGTTATACTAAAAAAGATTCATTTTGGGGGGAAAATTAGTGTTGTGTTATTAAAAGTTATTTTTCTATGATTCTCAGTACTTGACAAGGTCTGAATGAAGTTACTTTTTTTATTTTTCTATTTTTAGGATATCTATCATAGTATGTTGTTTATTGTGTTTCGATTATCGCGCACTATTTTGTTGTTGTTTGGGCTGCTGTTATGCCCTTTTGGCTACTACTAGCTATGTTTGGGCTGCTAGCTATGTTTGAATATGATACTGTCATGCTACTGCTGCTGCTACCTTATTTGAATATAGTTTTCATTTTGGATAATTTCTTAGAGTTTGAGAGTTGGTTAGTATGTATGCTATTGCTGATGCTGTTACTGTGTTCCATGAGTTTAAGAGTTGATTAGTATGTATGCTACTGCTGCTGCTATTTATGTGTTCCATGAGTTTGAGAGTTGGCTAGTATATATGCTACTGCTGCGGTTGTTTATGTGTTCTGACTTTGAGAGTCGGTTAGTATATATGTTACTGCTGCTGTTGTTTATGTGTCCCGTAATATGTGTTCCATTTTATGGCCTTGTTTATGATTACTATGCTATTGCTGCTGCTGCTAGCTATGTAAATGTTTTTCATTGTCTTTGAATTGATGTCATTGTCTCATAATCATAAGAAGTTTAAATATAATTTTTTTGTGTGTGTTTTGGGGTGTAATGATGTTTCAAGATAGATATTAAGTGGGTTATGGATTCCCAAGATAGAATGGAAACAAATGATGTTTCCAGGTGCATAGGAAACAGAAGAAACAGCAATGCACATTGAGTTTCCTGCAAGCAGCTGGGCTAGTTTCTATTTTTTTTTTTCGCTTTGCTACTATATATGTGTTCTGCAAGTTTCTCTTTCAGTTTTCTCTTTGTTTTGCTGCTATGTCAAGAAGTTTGGTGACATTTTCTTGCTTAGGATGGGGCAAATAAACTTGATGGTTATTCTATGAATGGGGCAAAGAAACATGATATGTATATATTCTTTTAGTTTGATGCTATGTATGTTGGTCTACTTCTAAACCTGAAATTCTCTATAGGCTCTTAAAATAGATTGAGATTCAACTCCAAGTGAGTTATATTTGCACGTCCATACACATAATCATGATGAAAAATCTTTTGTTGGTAAGCGTTCTCGACTTCTACATGTAAGTCCATAATTTATATCTAATGATATAATACTCTTCTCTTATTTTTCTTTTGTTTTGACATGAATGTGAGTCTAGATTAATAACTCCACTTGTTACAGAAAAAGTAAGAAGAAATTATATGGGAAAAATTACAATGTTAAACTGAAATTGATCAATTGGAAAGATATTATGAAGCTGCGGGAGGAGCAAAGAAGAAAAAATTATTTGGTCTTGGGTCTGAAGCTGGCAGTTACATTGGGAAAAAACTTTGTGCCTGCGATGCCTCCTCCTCATCAGTACCACCTTTGGTTTCTTTACCGACAATAAATTTGGAGGAGTTTGTGAAGCAATTGATTCCGGCACTTACTACTCATTTTCTTCCGGTAGTTATTGAGCATGTTGTTGGTATTAGGGTACAAGAAGGGGTTGTGCTTGATCCTCCTCCTACTAATGATGATGATGACGACGACGTTGATTCCTAGCTTTATAGTATTTGTAGCCCTTGATCATTGCATTAATTTTTGATAGACTATTTTGTTTGGAAGTACAAAACATTTATGTATGTTGTAACAAATACTAATTTTGGTAGATGTTGGTTTGACATTAGTTTATGTTTGACCAAATATTTGAAATTGTGGGTTTTGGAACACAATTATTGTGCATTTTGCTATCTATATGAATGTTGATTATTTTACTTATTCTATAATTTACGTGTTTCAGTTATTTTTCTACAAAATTATTAGCGATAAAAACTTAGCGATTAATATTTATCGTTACTACTAAAAAACTTTAGGGACGGAAAAATTTAGTTGCTAAAGACGGTTGGTATTATGATAAATAATTAGTGACTAACTTTTGTCGTGCTACTAAAAAATCTTAGCGATGGATAAATTTGATCGCTACTCAGTCGACCAAACCATTTTGCAACGGATTAGCGACAAAATATTCAGTCGTAAATTTAACCACGACGAAAATGAATTTTGGGAATAGAAACGGACTAATTCGTTGGTAACAACAACAATCGAAATTATTTGTTGCTAAGGGGTCACAAATTTTGCGACGAAAATCAATATTTCATCACTATGAGGCTAGCAACGAGCAATGTAGCGACAGAAGCAGATCCGACGCTATTTCTATTTAGCGACGGAAATTCATATGATAGCGACGAAAAGCGTGTGTCGCTAAACACAGTTTTTTTGTAATGCATGCAACACACATATCCTAGACTAGTATTTTTTTTTATAGAAGAGTGAGTTGGAAGGCGACCAAGGGTATTATAGTAATTTCACAATATAAATTCATCATTCAAAATCTATCTCTTTTTGTGAGCCCCATTTTTCATTCAATATTTTCTTTCTTCTTTAATATGCACTACTTCTCATTTCTCACCTTAGCCATATAACTCAAAAGAAAATTCTCAAGATAATCTACAATTTAATATTTATTATACTATTTCAAATTAATATCATTTTAACAAGTTTTAAATTTCAATTGTTGCATTTAGTTGACAATTATTCAATCAAAAAGATTATAAATTTTTTCAAAGTTTTTTTATAATAAAATGTTAAAATACTTTTAAAATTGTATATAAAAAGACCTCCCTCTTTAGTACAGTACTTGAAAATAATTTGGAAGCAAGTCTTGAAAAATATATAGTCATTTCGTGTATGAAGGAATATACTTCTTTCATTATGTAGGAGTATACTTCATCTATGATCAAACATAATTTGATACTTTTTCTGATTTACTATAAATTCTTTTTTTTTTTTGGTTTAAACCACCTGGTGTCCGGTACCCACTTTTTAGGAGTCCGACTATATTCGGATTCACCCCGCGCCGGACTCCATTTGGGGGGAGACCTCCCAACAGAGTGTTTGTCCATACCCAAGTTTTCACTAAAAATTCAATGCTACATAAATTCAAAATACATGAATATACAATTAAGAATTCTTTCAATAAAGAAAGAAACGAAACGAGAAAAAAGTAGATAATTAATTTCTATTATAAAGGAACTAAAAATATTTAAAAAATTAAAAATACTAAAGGAGGATAACTATATATTTTAAATTTAATAAGAAATTATGTTACAAATAATATTTTTAGGACAATTTGATCAATTTTTAAATTTAGTGGTGTGCAACCTTTTAATAAGTAAAAATAAAAACTTTAAAACCTATAATAATAGTATAAATAGGGTAAAAAAAATAATATATAATATAAATTCATCATCCAAAACATATCTCTTTTTGTGGTCCCATTTTCCATTCAATCTTTTCTTTCTTCTTTAAAATGCGCTACTTTTCACTTCTCACCTTAGCCATATAACCCCCAAAAAAATAATTCTCAAGATAATCTACAATTTAATGTTTATTATATTATTTCAAATTAATATCATTTTAACAAGTTTTAAATTTTAATTGTTGCATTTAATTGACAATTATTCAATAAAAAAGATTATAATTTTTGTTCCAGGTTGTTTTTTTGTAATAAAATGTTAAAATACTCTCAAATTATATATGAAAGGACCTCTCTCTTTAATACACTATTTGAAAATAATTTAGAAGAAAATTTTAAAAAATATATAGTCATTTTATATATGTAGGAGTATACTTCTTTCATTATGTAGGAGTATACTTCTTCATCTATGATTAAACTTAGTTTGATACTTATTTGATTCACTACAAATTCAACGTTACATAAATTCAAAATATATCAATATATAATTAAGAATTCTTTCAATAAAAAAAAAAAAGAAATGAAATGAGAGAAAAGTATGAAAGATAATTAATTTCTATTATAAAAGGAACTAAAAATTTTAAAACAATTGAAAATACTAAAGGAGTATAACTATATATTTTAAATTTAATAAGAAATTATGTTACAAATAATATTTTTTGGACAATTTGATCAATTTTTAAATTTAGTGGTGTACAACATTTTTAAAAATATAAAATAAAAAGTTTAAACCTATATAATAATACTATAAATAGGGTAGGAAAACCTATATAACCAAACCACAAGCTTCCTTTCCCTTTTAGATATTTCTCTATCTCTCTCCGCACACAATCATACAACTCTACTTTCTCAAGCTCTCAAACACCAAATCCAATCTTGGATTCAAATAACAACGAGAACACTAACTTCTCAGGATGATGTTTGGTGGTTCACTATTTTCCCATTGTTTCTCTGTCTTTAAGTGGTGATCGATAAAACGGTTCAAACGACGGTACAAGAAGTTACTGGTTTATCCATACCATTGTTTAGGTATTTTTATCTTGCTTTGAACTTTGTTATAGCCCTTTGTCTTTTGCATTTTCAACTGCAAAGTTTGAATCTGTTTTGGTTAATAGGAATTCATGCCGGATTTAACTTATATATACACTGACAGTATAAAGAAGTTTTAAAACTGTTACTATTAAAATAACATTAAGTTGAGCTTAAATAAAGTAGTGAGAATTCATATAGCCGATTTCAACTTGTTTGGGACCGAGATGTAGATGTGTCGGTAGGAAGGAAAATATTTTCTTGAAAAATATTTTTTTAGGGAAATAAGTGAATTCTCATTTATTTTTTTGTGTTGGATAAGCAAGGAAAAAATATCATAGTAAAAACACATGTACATAATCTAGACAAAACTATCGCGGGTGTGGGTGGGCGTAGGGAGGATGAGATGGGGGCTATGCAGTGGGGGTAAAGATGAGGTGTGTTAGAGGGTGGGGAGAACACAATCAATATAGAATGTCATATGTGGGAATTGTTTTTCCCACTTTTATTAGGAAACATATAAAATAGTTGACCAATTAAACATGAGAAAATTGAAATCTATCTTACCTAACACACCTGTAGTAGTTGTCACTGCAATGGATTTTAACCTAATATATAAGCTAAGATGCCTTAGGTTACTAATCCTACATTTTATGGATGGTTATGTGTAGTTTATATTTTAGTGACCTGATTGTTAGTTTATAACTGGTTTATAGAAGTTAAACTCATTTCTAATCAACAAATTCTATGATAAGTTGTCCACGAGCATGACTTATTAGAAAGAGATGTTGAATTGTTTCGTAGGTATTTGTATAGTGATGGCAAACCAAAGCCGACATCAAAGGGCGTTGTGGGGGCAGAGCTAGTTGATGGGCTTATTATTCAGGAAAGTGATTACAAATTGGTGAAAACCCGCTTCAGTGCATTCTTTAACACAAACGTTCATTCGTATTTTCAGGGCATTGGTGTTACCAACTTGGTCATTATAGGTAACCGGATACTTATAAGCAAGTTTTTCTCCAGCTATAGACTTCGAGACTGGATTAACTGATGTGTTTGTATTTGCCAAATGTCTGATGTTTCTCCTTTAGGTGTTCAAACTCCAAATTGCATATGGCAGACTGTCTTTGATGTTGTAGCATTGGACTATCAACGTGTGACGGTCATTATAGATGCCACAGCTGTTTCCACCCCAAATATACATATTGGTATGTATTCCCAAGCTTCTCATCAAGCATTGCAGATCCCTCAAAGCAGTCGCTTTTGTGCTTATTTACGTATTAAATTTTTAGTTTTAATAGATTTTGAATATTTGTCGTCCTTTATTCTATGTACTGCCCGAGTTGATTAGTACTAACTGTCAAATAACCTCATATAATATCTTATTATAAGTGGTTACGAATTACAATTAATGATCACTTAACCGAATTATAAGTTTGGAGTACAAAGGTCGACGTTTCTCTCTGTCCTCGATACATGCTTTAGTGTTTAACCTTGTCGTGTCTTGTGAAGTATTTATACTTAGATTCATCGATGAATTTGCCACATACGTGAAAGTTCAGGCACCCATGTGTCCTTATTTTTCTTTCTTAGAAAGCTTGTTCTAAGGAAATTACCGTCTAAAATGGTTTGGATCCATACTTCTCTAAGCCATAATCTTAATTTTGGATCATACTTACCAAGCCATAACCTTAATTAAGTATTAGGAAATACAGCAAAAATATGAAAGTACATCAAACATTTACTTTCAACCTTCTTCATGTTTCGTACTACAAAATTCAATAAACACGAGCTGTTTTTCACTAATCATCATTCCAGTCTGCCCTTGGTAACCTCCGGTTGCACAGGTCATAGAGAAGTCAAATATGGTACCGGTCCTTCAAACTATCTAGATCTTGTAAAAAATTACAAAGCGTACAAAATAGGAGAAAGCTGATGGTTATCATTTACCTTAAAAGATATATATGTATGTAATAATAACAGTTTTAGTATGTCATTGGTGACTGGATGTATTGTTGTATTTGTAAACCAGATCCAACTCTAATTACTAATAAGAGGAATTTGCGACCAAAATAAGTAGAAAGTGACACAAATAAATCACTTTTTTAATATTGAACCAAAATAGGCTTTGTGGAGTTTTTGATTTCGATTTGTGTAATTTAAATTACAACGGAGCCATAACTGCGATGAACAGTTCAAAAAAAGTAGAAATCAAAATTAATAATTTTGTTTTCAATTTGGACATAAAACTTCCGACTTACAAATCAGAAGTAAAAGTTTCGCTTTATAAAAAATACTAAAATTGCGGTGGAGCCCTAAAATCGGATTTTTTTTCCCGCTTTGTCCCTTAAATATTATCTGTTGAAGCATGCCAGAATAATATATGAAATGTTTATAATGCTTTCCTTTTTCTCAAAACTTACTTACTAATCTTGACTATGAGTGAACTATGAAAGGATCTATATCCATTTTATAAACAATTTTAAAACCTTATATTGTCAATATTCTATTTAATAGACAAGATGAGGCTTGTTTTTGTATGCATAAATTCCTTATTCTCCTCATATTGCACTTCACCTTTCTATCATTGTGGCCTTAACTGCTTCACATGGTATATAAGATTAACAATTCTATCATTGTGGCCTTTAATGGAACCATCTCACTGCATTTTATTGATCCATACTTTAATTCAGGTTTTCTTGAATAATTTTATAGCTCCAAAGTGGAGCAATCGCTAGGAATTTGTCAAATGCTAAAATTCTTGATTTTGGATCATGTGTTAACAATTCTTTGTAGTTATGTATTTGTTTTTCTGTCAATATAATAATGTATTTAGTTCGACAACAGTGACAACATTAGGTACTACATATACAGCAAAAAAAAAATAAGGAGAAAAGAAGAATTCTAAAGATAAAGTAATTACGTAATATGATGATTAATTTGAGAAAACAAAAAAAGAAACAAAAAGAGATGAATTGTCTAAAATTGAAGGGGGGGCGCGGGGGGCGGGGGGAGAATCAAGAATTGCTTGTGGTGTTCGTAATGTTATGTGTATGTCGAGAAGCCTATAAATCGGAATTAAATGTTTTATTTTGTAACCCGGTTTTAAAAGTTCTGGTATATAACATGCAGACAAATTTAATATACAAAATGGAAGAAAAAACTCCCATTTGAGGGCTTCTCCGCATTTTTTTTAATTTTCATAAAACGGAAGTATGAGTTCCGATTTGTAAGTCGGAAGATTTAGTTCCGATTTATAACAGGTAATTAATAATTCTGATTACAGCTTTGATTGTTGAATTACACAAATCGAAATAAAAAACTCCGAGTAGTCTATTTTGGTTACAACCTAAAAAGGTGGCTTATTTGTGTTACTTTCTACTTATGGTGGCTTATTTTGGCCGCGAGTTCTAATAAGAGTTAGTTTTTCATATGTGAGTGGTGAAGTACAACTTGAGACTTTCTTTTCACATTTTCTTCTTCGGAAGCTACATTGGAGGTGGACAACAAAAAGATGATTTCAAGATTTGAACTAAGTTTCGCTGATTCTATTGCTTTTAAAGTTGCTTAATTTTTCCTTTGAGATGACTATCAAATTTATGTAGTTATTTTTAAGGACTTTGTTCCTTGCAATTCTGTATTTTTATGTACTTAGTTAATGTATACATCAAACTGTGTCTTACATAAGAATTCTAGTTAATGTATACATCAAACTGTGTCTTACATAAGAATTCTAGTTAATGTATACATCAAACTGTGTCTTACATAAGAATTCCTTTAGTTCCATTTGTAACATCAGAAGCATAATTATCAGTCTCTTCCAAGTTGGAGGGCAGCGATCCAGCCTTATCCGTTTGGCGGACGTGTTCTGTTGTACTTCTTTTTGGTCGTCTCATTTAAGGCAAAAAATAGATGTTTGGATCATTCACAATCCATCTCGAGCTATTGTTACATGCGATGATTTTAATTTTTTTTTTAATTGCAGCGAACATATTTGACATGAAAAATGTTAGGGTGGCGACACCTACGTTAGAAGAATGGTGCCAATCTTAAAAGGAGCAATAGTAGTGGTAAGCTGAATTAGGTGCACAGATATCTTTCACACATTTATTTTGTTGTAATAAAACTTATATGTAATAGAAATAATATGCAACATGTTCAGACATGATTCCTATATTCTAGTTGGAAAGTTTATCTTCATCTGTTGGATTCATTCTGTTTTCTTATTTTCCTTTGTACATAGGTGTATGTTCCTCTATTCTTACCCTTCCCATGTCTCAAAAGCCTTCATTTACAGGGTAAGTTGAAATTTTAATGTACTTCAATTAAAGTTTTTTTGGGGGGTTTTCCATCCGGTGTTCAATGTCTGCATTGGAGTCCCGACTAATTTGAATCTCGCGTTGTAGGGCCCATTAAGGGAATAGCGCTCCCAACATAATCTTATCCATACTCAGGACTTGAACTCAAAACCTATAGTTAAGGATGGAACAGTCTCACCACTGCACCACAACTCATGTTGGTACATCAATTAAAGTTTGTTCATAGCTATTTTAAATTCTTTTTTAAAAAAGAAGAAAAATCTGAATCAAATTGACAAAGTGGACACCCCATGTACTTTTGGTAGCAAATTATTGCGAAAAAGTAATCTTTGTCAGAAAAATATTGAAAATATTGTACAACTAAAAGGTCCACAGAATAAAATTACTTACTCCATTTCAATATGTGTTTTTCTTTTCTTTTATCTCCTTAAATCAGTTTAATACTTGACATGTTTAAGATCATATGTTTAAAAGATATTTGATACACATTTTAAATATCTTTAATTTAAGATCATAAGATTTAAAAGTCTTTTATTTATTCTTAAATTTTGTGTCAAGTCAAAAATTAGGAAGAAATTAAAACGGGTGGAGTACCTTTTAGATATGCTTCCTTTAGTCTACTGACCTGCCCCACTTTCTAATTTTAAAAGTCTTATCACCGGCATTTTCTAGAAAATATCTCATATACATTTAAATAAGCTCACGGACTTCAACTTTTTCTTAGAAATATCAACTCTTCAGATTTCTCAACTACACAACAAGTAAGTTCATTAAACTGTCTTCATTCTTCTATCAATTCTCTTAATCCTTATTAATATCACTAACTTTAGATCTACTAATTTTACATTATAATATTTTGTATATTTATTTTTTAAGATCTTAGATTTTACTACTAAATAGAAATTTAGTAGGTAGTTGAGTGTTGTATTAATATTAACCTACTCTTGTTGTCATTAACAAACATTGTAGTTTTATCACCGGAAAAATAACTATAAGCAATTGCAACATCCTTCAGAAAAGGATTGAGAGGTTGAATCCATATAAGAACAAAGACAGAAAAGCTACGGTGGGATAGCAACTCTAAGCAGTAATGCATCAAAGCAAATACCTCCGCTACATCACATGGATGAAGAACATCACTTCTTGTGGGAGGAACAGATACAACAAACTTGACTTCTTTATCTTCTGATATAGATTTCTCTGCACGCAATTGTATTTTATGCAACAAACTAGCCACCTGAAATGTTGTTTAGCTGTTTAGTGTCTAAAGAAAAAAATTTATCTTCTACTCATAGGATAATACAGGAGAAAAAGTAACACAGTTCCTTCACATAAAAGAAAAAAGATGACTAACTAATGACAAATTTCTGAGGAGCATTTGAAAAAAATATAATGAAAATTCTAAATGACCTTCTCATACAAACTATAACAGAAGAATCAGAAACAAGAAGCTACTAAAGTCAATAGAAGTAACATGAGTGAATGAGATGCCCAAACACCAAGCCTGGATGAAAATCACACTGCAGCCTCACGTTTGATGTTACTTTCAGAAGCACATTCAAGACGTGGATAAGCAATCCAAAGAAAGCCTTCTAGATGGCCACGGACGCTCAAGTCTGTTTTTCATTTCTTTTGTTCTTTTTGTAACTTAATTGTAACTTCCTACATCGTCACAGGTCAATGATTCCCCCCCTACCCCGGAGTTCATCTTTAAGAGCATTTTTATGCCTCTAAAAGCAGCAAATGTTTGTAGATATTACTTTATTTTTATATCAATTAAAGTATTTGTAGGTATTACTTATTACTACGAATTAGAGAGTAAATCATGAAAATGATGGTTTCCAAGTTGGTTTTGTCATCCTTTTCAAATATCACAAGGCTTGCGCTCATAATAAAATTACGCGTTGGACCCGTGCAAAGCACGAGCATATCTATCTAGTAGATAGATATATAAAGTGAACTCAAACAAACTATGATTACTAATTTAACATACCCTAAGATATCAAAATTGAATTTTAAAATATTAAACTATATCCAATTAATTAAATTTAATATAATAATATAAACATATTTTTTAACAATTGAAAAATCAAAATTATACCACACCCAACCACCTTAGTTAGAATGTCATGGGAATTCCACTTTCATTTGCATTTACATTTCATTTACCTGATGACCACATTTGTCTATTTGAAATGGATCAAAAATATCCCTCATTGATTTTTTGGCTCAAAAATACCCATCCCTCTAACAGAATTCCACTAAGCATGCTACGCGGATAAAAAAGGCCACGTGGACATGCCACATCATAGTCCAAATATAAAACCCCCTCTTAATTCCATCATCACAAATATCCAAAACAAAAAAAAAAATCAATCCAAAATACCTAATGTAACATATTCTCATCAATACTGAATGGAAACAAAAGTGGAGATGGAAGAAAAACAAAAACTATAACCACACGCTTCAAGACTCAAGCAAGCATCAAAGAGGTTCCTAGTGACACCTTCAATAGTGTCATCAATGGAAAGAATGTGTATGCGATTGCCATACTTAACAGCAGGACACTGATGCACAGAGACAACATTACCAAGTTGAAATCTTAAATTATTTTTGAAAACCTTGTTCCTTTTAATCTTCAGGACATCACGGGTGTCATAAGCAACAACAATAGAATTACGCACAGCTGGATTCAAGTTCAGCAGTCACGCTTTTCTGAATCAAGAACCGCAAAAATACCTAATGCAGATGAAGAAAGATGCATACCATGCACTAATCCTCCAAACCCGATCTTAATTTTAAAGCACAACAGCAAGATTGAATCCCAAAGTATGCACAAGTGTGCTTTCTATGTAGATATAATAGATAGACAGATACAGAAAATGAAGAGAAAGAACCACAATTAAGTCCTCATATTTGGGATTGCATTTGACAGAACAAATATCAATTGTAGTTTGTATAATTCAGTTTTTGGATTGGATTTTTTTTGGGGTCACATTTTTTAAATTAGACTGATGGAATTAAGAAGGGATTTTACATGTGGACTATGATGTGACATATTCACGTGGTCTTTTTTACCTGCGTGGCATGTTTGGTGAAATTTCATTAGAGAAAGGGATATTTTTAAGCTAAATATTTAAATAAGAGTTATTTTTAGCCAAAAAAATTAACATGAATATTTTTGATTCATTTCACTTAGTTTAGTAGTATTTTTAACCCTTTTCCCATTTTTTCTTTAAATATGTTCTCCCAATTGGTTTCTAGTTCCTTCTCTTTTGCTGACTTGGGAAAAAAGCTCTCCCCTTGCCCTCCCCTCCAAACACACACACACTGATCAATCAGCAAAAAGGGTTTGTTTTAATCAAGGTATAACTTCAGTTTTTCTTCATGATCAATCTTTTTTAGTTGTTTTACTAATTTGTTTTGGGATTTTCTCTCTTGATAATAAATGTTTGTGTTCATTGTTACCCTGTTTTCTTGGCTATTTGCTTTGATTTTTTTGTTTATAAGTTGCTTGACTTCTTTTTTTTTTTTATGTTGTTGCTTGTAACTGAATTTTGTTGGGTTTTTGAAACTTTGTTTGGATGATCATCTTGTGATTTTGATCGGTTTTCTTGATAAATAATTTTGGTGGCTAGAAAGTTAATGAAAGGCCGCGTTTCTATCTTTTACCAGACCCGTTGATTTCCCTCAACTAATAGTTATTATCGCATAAAGTTAATTTCTTTGTTGAAGAAAGTAGATAATAACTAGTATTAGTTAAGTGATCTTGCAAAAAATCAACCCTTATTTAAAAAAGGCTGTGTTTCTATCTATTAGTAATAGTTCATTTAAATAGGACAAGTGATTTCTCACATGGTCACTCAGCTAACAGTTATTAACTCAGAAAGCCACTTCTTTGTGGAACAAAATTGGAATCGAGATGATAATTATTAGATGAGCTATCATCTAAGAAATCAACCCCTATTTTATGTTGTTGCTGGTATTTAATTTTGGGGGTTCTTACCTAGAAACTTTGTTTGGGTGATTTTCTTGTGTTTTTTTGATTCGTTTGCTTGATACATAATTTTGGCGGCTAGAAAGTTAATAAAAGGCCATGTTTCTAACTTTTGGTAATTCATCTAAATATTACTGGTTGACTTCTCATATGGTTACTCGTCTAATAGTTATTATTTCAGAAAATCACTTTCTTTGTTGAAGAAAATTGGAATCAAGAAGACTTATTGAGATAATAACTACTCCCTCCGTCCCAATTTATGTTGCACAGTTAGAATTTCGAGAGTTGACCAAGTTTTTCTTTGACCCTATTTTTTTATATGTCTTTTAAATATTATAAGTTATTAATTATTGTGATTTATAGTATTTTTATATAGTCTTTATATATATAAATTTTATTTCAAAGAACTTAGCGCTTCTATGTACAAATTCATGGTCAGAGTTTAGAAGTTTGAATCTCGAAATTTGAATTGCGCCACATAAATTAGAACATAGCGAATATTAGTTGAGTGATCATTTGAGAAGTCAACCCCCTATTTTATGTAGCACTAGCAATATTTAGTGGGTATTAGCTGAGTGATCATTTGAGAAGTCAATTCCCTATTTTATGTAACACTAGTAAGTATTTAATGAGTTGAAGATGTTTTTCATAAGCTTTTTACATTTTTGAAATATTTTGAATTATTGATTATCCTGACTTATGGAGGACAAAGATTAGGTTAGATGCTTAGTTAGGTAGTGGAAGTTCTCTCGCTTATTCCTTCATACTAGTAATTGTAATATTACTTTGAGATTTTCTTGCTATTTCATTTCTGTGACTATTTGAGTTCCTTCATACTAGTAATTGTAATGATTGTTCCTTTTAGTATGCTTTGTCCTAGAATTTTTTCTTGTCTTCTTCTCTCGTTGTTTTGTTTTTTAGAATTGCTTTGTGATGTTTTTATGTGAGCCGAGGGTCTATTGGAAACAACCTCTCTATTCCACAAGGTAGGGTAAGGTCCGCGTACACAACACTCTCCCAGACCCTGCTTGTGAAAGTATACTAGGTATATTGTTGTTGCTGACTATTGTGACTTGTAGCACTTATTCTGTTCAATTGTATACGAAAGGTTATTGAGTGAGAGGGTCAAAACATCTAAATTTTGGTATGAATCAGGACACAGATTCATCAACTTTTTTTTTCTTTTGAAATAAAATTAACACACTTGAAAGCTATATGAAAAATACTGCAAGTCATAGTAATTAACAATTCAAATTTTCTTTTCAAAAAAATAGGTCAAAAATATTATGCTTTTCTGCATGAGTAGTAGTTGCACCCTGCTATATTGTTTTTGTTTCTCCTTTTCCTTTTAGGAGTAGGGGAATATCATTGCTTGTTCCATCAGCTGTGTTCTGTAGAAAGGAAATTGATCTTTGAGGTTGAAAGCACCTTGTGATGCGAAACAAGCAGTTGGTAGAGGAAGCAATTCACCAGACAAACTTCTGCACAAACCGAGCTGCTATGATATTGTTAACACTTTTTACGTCGACTTTACATTTGCGCCAGTGATATCTCACTTAAATTATGCTTATAATATTTGTAGTCCTTAAGAGATGGCCGAAGGGGAGGACATTCAACAACTCGTTGTTGACAATGGAACTGGAATGGTTAAGGTTAGTTAGAAACAAAATAGCTTGCAATTTTAGCTTTCCGTTTTCAGTTTATTGTATTGCTCCGTATGTGGCACCTGAATGTATCGTTAATCCTATTCTTTATTTTAGGCTGGCTTTGCTGGAGATGATGCTCCCAGGGCTGTATTTCCTAGTATAGTTGGTCGTCCTAGACACCAAGGAGTAATGGTTGGAATGGGGCAAAAAGATGCCTATGTTGGTGACGAAGCTCAGTCTAAAAGAGGTATTCTGACATTAAAATATCCCATTGAACATGGTATCGTCAGCAACTGGGATGACATGGAGAAAATTTGGCATCATACATTTTACAATGAGCTTCGTGTTGCTCCTGAGGAACATCCTGTTCTTCTTACTGAGGCACCACTTAACCCCAAGGCAAACCGAGAGAAAATGACCCAGATCATGTTTGAGACTTTCAATGTGCCAGCCATGTATGTTGCAATCCAGGCCGTTCTTTCTCTGTATGCTAGTGGCCGTACTACTGGTGAGCAGAAAAGCTGTTATCTTCTAGTTCTTTATTGTTCTGCTGCATTGCTAATTCGATTGTTGTGATTCTGAAAAGGTATTGTGCTTGATTCTGGTGATGGTGTGAGTCACACTGTTCCCATCTATGAGGGATATGCACTTCCCCATGCCATCTTGCGGTTAGATCTTGCCGGTCGTGATCTTACTGATTATCTCATGAAGATTCTCACTGAGAGAGGTTATATGTTTACCACATCTGCTGAACGGGAAATTGTTCGTGATGTGAAGGAGAAGCTTGCCTATGTTGCATTGGATTTTGAACAGGAGAGCGATACAGCAAAGAGTAGCTCGTCAGTGGAGAAGAGCTATGAGCTTCCTGATGGACAAGTCATTACTATCGGTGCTGAGAGGTTCCGATGCCCTGAGGTCCTCTTCCAGCCATCGTTGATTGGAATGGAAGCAGCAGGAATTCATGAAACAACCTATAACTCCATAATGAAATGTGACGTGGATATTAGGAAGGATTTATACGGAAACATTGTGCTCAGTGGTGGATCAACTATGTTCCCCGGTATAGCAGATCGTATGAGCAAGGAAATCACTGCTCTTGCTCCAAGCAGCATGAAGATCAAGGTGGTTGCACCACCCGAGAGGAAGTACAGTGTCTGGATTGGAGGATCAATTCTAGCTTCTCTCAGTACTTTCCAACAAGTTAGTTTTTCTTCACTCTATACGGCTTAGAAAAAAAATTGATGATTTTAATTGTGAATTTCTACTTATTAACTCTTCAAGCCTGATGGACTAGCACTAATCTCTTGTTGCTATGCAGATGTGGATCTCAAAGGCAGAGTACGATGAATCTGGTCCTGCAATTGTTCACAGGAAGTGCTTCTAAGGCTGGTGAGGACTTAGGTTCTTTATTTTTCTAAATAACTCAGCGACTTTCTCTTTTTTTTTTTTTTTTTTTT